>NW_016107682.1:720300-788913 GCF_001604975.1 Cebus imitator
AAAGAAAGAAAAAGAAAAAAAGAAAGAAAGTAAAATAAAATGAAAGTTGCTCATCTTCTCTGAGAGTGAAGAAGTGGAAACAGTGATTCTAGGGGAATCCAAACCTATTTGAAGCAGGGTAGCTGTAAGTGTGACTAGGAAACAGTAAGGGGCAGACCAAACAGCTTCTTTCTTTGAGAACAAGCCCTTGGTGTTCATTATGTAACATTGGTGACTGCAATCCTCAAGGAAGCTGCCCGCCTGCCACAGTGCGGTTCAGTGGTTAAAAACAGACTTGAGACCAGTTAGATTGCCTGGGGTCCAAGCCCAGGTTTTGCTACCATTTACTAGCTAAATATATACATGAACAAATTCCTCAACTACTCTATACTCTATATGGTTCGTTACCTCATCCATAAAACAGGGGTAATAAAAGCAGCCATCTCATAGAGTCATTGTGAGGCTTACATGGGTTCATCTCTATAATGTGCTGGGAAAAGTGCCTGGAACATTCTAAGGGTGCAATTTGTGCTTATCATTATCATTACCTATTAACAACCCTGTTTCCCAGCTCATTTTTGAATCTGAAAATATGGGCCAGGGATGGAAAAGGAGGGGAATTATTTTATTATGTTTGACTAGATCTCAGGAACACAGAGTTACAACTTGGTGACAGCATGAAGAATCCTTTTTCCTGCACCTAAACCCAGCTGTAACCATGAAAGCATACATGCTTGCAGCTAACATTGAAAGAGAGAGCAGTTTCCAGAGTGTGCTTTCTTAGAGAAATCTCTGATAGGCTTCAGACTTTTACATTACAGTCTAGTTTCTGGCTAATATAATGAGCCCTCTCTGAAACTAGCCCAATGTGCACTGGGCTTTCTCACTGTGGCATCAGGTCTGCAACAGAGAGTGACAGTTGTGACACCAAGTCTTCAGCAGTGGGATTGGGTTTTAGATTTTGTTGCTAATGCCCCTATTACCAATAAGCATTTGATATTTTCTTCCAATGGGAAGCCATTGGTGATGCTCTTCCCAAAGATGGGCTGGTCCTCCAGGGGAGATACATGCTGGTACTTCTAAAAAGCCCCAGGACTTCAGAGCCAGCCCCACTACGATGCATGAAAAGGGTTAGTGGGTAAATAATGGGACCTCTCTCTTCTCCATCAGATTCGCAGTCCTTCCAGTTCCGTATCAGTGCTCTTGCCTTTAGTGAGTTTGCAGTGGAACTCTCAGGAGGTATCACATAATTACTAGCACACAAGGAAGAAGTGAAAAGTAGAGAGGGAATCTTAAGACAATTTCCAATGGCAATTAATTGGCTTGACACCAAAACATTCTGAAGGCCATTTTATGCTGGAAAGAAAAACAGTGATCTGGGCATCCCTGATCCTGCTAATGAAATCAAGAAGTAGGAAAACCTTCTGATGTTTCTTTTTGTCCGTGCCTTTCCTACAACCACCAGTGCAAGCACACAATACCCGTAATGAATGGAGAACCTGGTTAATTGTGTAAATTCCTTCCAAAACAATCAGGTCTTAGCCTTTCCCATGGCATTTGAGAGGGCAACCAAATATGCAATTTAAAGCTAACACACATTGGACATGGGAGTCAGTAGGTACAACAGAAATAAGCACCATCATTGGTCATGCCCCGGGAACAGTTAGAAACATTCTTCACTTGCTCAACCTGAAAAAAAAGACCCGGCTCCAGCTTATCTTGGTAAGTGGCTAATGTGAAATGAGCCCGGGGAAGCCTGCCATGGCCTCAGAACCGTCTCCTCCATTCTGAGCAGTGCCCTTGGCAACACAACAGAAGGAGGAAGGGGGAGAGGCCCCACCCCAGGAAAAGGAAAGAACAGCATGAAACACGATGCAGCTGCTGAACTTTCTTTTCATTACGTTTAAATTATATCAATTTCTAGACTTTGGGATATCTACTAAAAGGAGAAAAAAGACTTTAAAAATAATCTACCTGCTTTTAACCTAACTCAGATTGAACAATAATGAAAGTAATTCTGCCTAGGCAGAGACTAGACCACCACTCTCACTGCTCCCTGCCTCCCAGTTCTGTGTAGCTAGGAGTTTCCATGTCAGCTCTCCTCCTCTGAAGCAAGAGAAACACAGGCCTCACTGCCGTCACCTCTGGCCCTGTGTTACCCCTCACCTGGAGTGACTCACTACATCAGCCCGGGGTGCGAGCGAGGGCAGGGCTTGTGTACCAAGGCTGGAGGAATGTGCACCTCTCTCCAGCTTCCTTAATCACATGTGCCTGAAGGGTATTTGTTAGAAATGCCCAGTAGCTCCTGGGCATTAAAATTATTGACGTGCTCCATAGCCCAAGTGGAAGTGGGGGAAGAGGTGACCAAAATGTCGCTTGGCCAGCTGAGGTTGGAGTGGCTGAGCGGTAACGTGGTGGGTAGAGGAGGAGGTGTTAGCCCTACCAACCCCCAAACCTTTGTCAAGATCCTAGCACTCCAAGCCCTTCCTTGATCTTCTGCCATGAGGTGCATTTTATTATCACTGGGTCTATAGATCTTTGAGTCATCTGAGCTTGTCCTCCTGGTCATGGGATAAGAAATGAGGACAAGAGGGTGAGGAAATGTAAAAGCTTTAATATACCTATTTTGTGCTAGTCATTGTTCTAGGAGCTGGATACATAGAACCGATAAGACAGACAAGCTGACTACATCCAAGAAGGAGAGACAGACAATGAAAAAAAGATAAGCAAATAAATAGACCATTTTAATAGCGGGCAAGTTCTATGAAGAGGTTGCTCTTACAGAAGAGAGAAAAGGGGTAGGGCAATATTGGGAAGGATGGTGAGGGAAGGAAATGCCATTTGATCCTTAACCTGAATAAGAAATGATAGCCAGCCAACGATCTGGGGGAAAAGCATTATAGGTAGAAAGAACAGCAAATGCAATGCCCAGGAATGAGGCTGGGCAATCAGAGCAACAGAAAGAAGGCATGGGTCCCTTGATCAGAGTGTCTGCAGGGCAGGCTACTACCGCATGGGGATGAAGTGGTCAGTTGCTCTCAGATTGCAGAGGGACTTGCAAGCCACCGTAAGGAAGTTGGGAGCCATTGGAGTGTTTCCAAGCAGTGAAGTGACATGAAGTTCATCACCTGTGTTTTCCACTCACACATGTGACACACACATATAAACCCACACATAAACACGGGGAAGATAAATGAGTGGGAAGAGATTCAGTTTGAGTTGTGAAAATATTTTAATATTTTATGTTTTTATAATTGACTATTACTGCAAATTGGATATTTAGAAAGGTGAACAATTTCTCAGAAGTATAAAATGAAGGGCTAGATTAGAAAATAAGGCAAGTATTCCTTGGAAACCCTTTTATAAAATTAATACCTGAAATGAAACAGCATCATCTACACAGAAGTCATGCTGGACATTGACTTTTGAAAGCCAACCTTTAAGATACCTCTATGTGACCAGAACAGGATCACAACAGGAAAAAGCTGGATGGCTTTTTCACTAAGCCCCTCGGACTTACATATCCAGTAAGAGAAGGCACAGCTTGGTTTAAGGAACCAAAAACCAGTAATTTACAAGTGGCGTGGTTTATCCCTATTTGCTCAGAGCACCAAGCCTCCCAGACGAGAACTTTCAGTTTTACCCGCTTATTTAACCACAATGGTCTCTCTTTGTCCAAAGACATTGCACCACCCTGAAAGATGCAGTCAATGAAAGTTCTTAGAGCAAGCAAATGTTTTGGGGTGTTGACCTATAAAATTCCTTCAAATACGTCTTTTCTATTGACTGATTTCCTTCCTTCCTCCTTTAAACCCAACCCTCCCTCTTTTTCTTCCTTTCTTCTTTATTTTCTTTCAAGAACTTAAAAGAGAGAGAAAAATCAGAGAGAAAAGGGAGGATTATTTTTACTATGAACTGTGAGTATAGCCAATATGGCTAAAATTACATAATATTATTCTTCTGAAAGGATGGAGTTTAAAAAACTTGGTAACCTCTGAGCCTACAAGTAAACAGAGACTTCATAGCCACAGAGTTTCTTGTTGTTGAAAGCAAATATGTAAGAAGGCAAACAAATATCTTTTTTAAAAAAACTGAAGTTAATGTTGAAGAAAATTATGATAATCTGGTCAGAGTAGTTATTAGCAAAGAATACATGAAAACATGAATCACTTGTAGGTATATTCAGTTCATTTTATTTACCCTTTACAAACTTAAAGATATAATGAAACAAAATATGTTAAGAGTAAACAACAGAAGTCAAATAGTAAGCAAAACAGGGAGAATCTACATAAAATAGTAGGAGAATCTACTATAAACAAGACAAACAAAATACTTAACTTTGAAAAATACGGACACTTCCCATTATCATATATTTTCCTTTCACAGTGTTTCCAGAGCTCCAAATAAATTAGATTTTAAAATCTCATTTTCACCTCAGATATATTTCCTTCATCTGAATAAACACTGGAAGCTAGCTCAATGATTAAAAGTGCAAAAAATAAAAGTGTGGTAGACTGAAGTCCTACAACGATATCCATGTTCTAATCCTTAGGATCCTGTAAATCAGTGGGCCCCAACCTTCTGGCACCAGGGATCAGTTTCACGGAAGACAATTTTTTCATGGACACGGTAGGAGGGGCATGGTTTTGGGATGATTCTAGCACATTATATTTATTGTGCACTTTATTTCTATTGTTATTACACTGTAATAGATGATGAAATAATTACACAACTCAACATAATGTAGAATCAGTGGGAGCCCTAAGCTTGTTTTCCTGCAACTAGATGGTCCCATCTGGGGGTAATGGGAGACAGTGACAGATCATCAGGCATTAGATTCTCATAAGGAGCATGCAACCTACATCCCTTGCATGCACAGTTCACCACAGGGTTAGCACTCCTATGAGAATCTAATGCTGCCACTGATCTGACAGGAAGCAGAGCTCAGGTGGTAATGTGAGCAATGGGGAGCAGCTGTAAATACAGGCAAAGCTTTGCTTGCTTGCCTGCCGCTCGCCTCTTTCTGTGTGGCCTGGCTCCTAACAGGCCTAAGACCTGTACTGGTTTGTGGCTTGGGGGTTAGGGACCCCTGCTGTAAATGTTACCTTATATGGAAAAAAGAGACTTTGCAGATGTGATTAAGTGAAGGATCTTGAGGTGGGGAGGTTATCCTGGACTATTCAGGAGGGCTCTAAGTACAATCCCATGTATTTTCATAAGAGAGACACAGAGTTTGACACAGAAGAGAAGGCAATCTGAACACAAACTGTTGTGATGTGCCCACAAGCCAAGGAATGCTGGTAGCCACCAGGAGCTGGAAATCTGCCAGAAGTGGGTTGCCCGTAGAGACTTTTTTTTTTTTTTTTTTTTTTTTTTTTGAGACGGAGTTTCGCTCTTGTTACCCAGACTGGAGTGCAATGGCGCGATCTCAGCTCACCGCAACCTCCGCCTCCTGGGTTCAGGCAATTCTCCTGCCTCAGCCTCCTGAGTAGCTGGGATTACAGGCATGCGCCACCACGCCCAGCTAATTTTTTGTATTTTTAGTAGAGACGGGGTTTCACCATGTTGACCAGGATGGTCTTGATCTCTTGACCTCGTGATCCACCCGCCTCGGCCTCCCAAAGTACTGGGATTACAGGCGTGAGCCACTGCGCCTGGCCAGAGACTTTAGAAGATCTACAGCCCTGTCAACTCACACCTGGTTTTCAGGGTGGAGAAACGAATTTCAGATTTCTGGACCACCGAACTGCTACAGATGATCTCTGTTGATTTTGGATATTCAGTTTGTGGTAATTTGTTACAGCAGCCACAGGAGATTAATACAAAAGCTATTCTGAATTAATGTTTACTGACAAAGGGAATATAAACGGCAGTGAGAGGGCAGAATTTTAATAAATGAGATAGCATGAAAATTATCTGCATTTTTTTCACTTAAGGAACAGATTACAGTACTCATTTCATTATGTTTAGGGCATGTGACTTTAAAGAAAAGCACTTAATAGCTAGGTCATATTGGCCTGTAAGGTTTTAGTACTAATCACATAGGAAACGTTGACCCTTCACTTGTTGAAGACACTATAAACCCTGAAACCTTTTTTTTTTTTTTTTTTGAGAGAGAGAGAATCTCCCTCTGTCTCCCAGGCTACAGTACAGTGGCACAATCATGGCTCACTGTAGCCTCAGCCTCCTGAGCTTGAGCTGTCTTCCCATCTTAGTCTCTTGAGTAGATGGGACTACAGGTGTGTGTCACCACACCTGGCTAACTTCTGTATTTTTTGTAGAGATGGGATCTTGCCATGTTACCCCGGCTGGTCTTGAACACACAGAGTCGAGCAATCTGCCCACCTCAGTCTCCCAAAGTACTAGAATTATAGGCATGAGCCACTGCACCCACCTGAAACATTTTTTAAATAAGTCAACATAATACATGCAGATGATTTTTAAAAAAATAGTGCAGGCAGATTTGGACTGAGCATTAATTCACTAATTCTACACTCCCCAAGTCCCCAACCCCATTCTTCATTGGAGGCAGTGCTTCTGATGGTTACTTTCGCAATTCCAAGTAACATGATTATATCTCTATTATCAACTTTAGGTTGGGGGGAACTCCAGTGACCTCTCTATTAAGAAAGATGAAGATTCAGCTCTGAGGTTTTCTACCGGATGCAGATTAAAATCACCTGAAGCGCTTTTAAACCATATCTGTAACTCGTTCCCACCCCTATAAATTCTGGCTTATTTTGTATTGGGTGGGACCTAAGTATTTATTAGTCATTTTTCAAGATATTCAGATGATTCTGCTGTGAAATCAGGGCTGAGAACTATTAATTTGGCTCGCATTCAACCCCTGTAGTCCATCCGTCCTTCCTTCCTTCCGTCCTTCCTTCCTTCCTCCCAACATTTACTAGTTATAGTACATATTTTCTTTCTCTTTTTGTCATTCTTACAATTAGGTGTTTTATGGTATTAATCTTTATTCAATTAATCTTTTTAAATGATATAGTTAAATATCTACTTTTTTGTCTATCAACTTTGGATGCCATTTTTCTGATTCCTAACTGTAGTAGGCAGAATTCTAAGGTGACCCCCAAGTTTCTATCCCCTGGTGTGCATACCTTGTGTAATCCTTTTCCTTTAAGTGTGGGCAGGGCCTGTTACTAATTAGTTATGTTTGAGATAATTAACAGGAGGTGTCCTGGGTGGGCCTGACCTAATCAGGTGAGTCATTTAAAAGAAGGTGAAGCAACAGAGATGCTCTCCAGCTGGCGTGGAAGAAAGCAAACAGCCATGTCATGAACTGTGTCTGGAATATTCCATGAGGAACACCAATCTTACAACAACAAGGAGCTGAAAATCTACCACAACCAGTGCGCTGGGAAGAGGACCCCCACCTACAATTAGAGTGCAGCCCTGGCTGACTCCTTGATTGCAGCTTGGCAAGACACTGAGCAGAAAACCCAGCTGGTCCATGCCAAGAAGTCTGACCTACAAAAACTATGAGATAATGAGTGTTGTTTTAGGCTGCTAAGTTTGTGGTAATTTGTTATGTAGCAAGAGAAAGCTAAAATACTAGCCAAACAGGATGAAGATACTGTGACTCTTACTGTTCCCTTAATATCACTCCTGTGTATCCTGAATCCTAGTTTCTATCCACTACACATTATTTTTATGTTTCCAAGGTTAATAATATTTACATTGGCTGAGCGCAGTGGCTCACTCCTGTAATCTCAGCACTTTGGGAGGCCGAGGCAGGGGGGATCACTTGAGGTCAGGAGATCGAAACCAGCCTGGCCAACATGTGAAACTCTGTGTCTACTAAAAATACAAAAAAGTTAGCTGGGCTTGGTGACAAGTGCCTATAATCCCAGCTACTCAGGAGGCTGAAGCAGGAGACTCTCTTGAACTTGGGAGGTGGAAGTTGCAGTGAACAGAGATCATGCCAGTGCACTCTAGACTGGGCAACAGAGCAAGATTCCATCTCAAAAAATAATAATATTTACATTCTGTTCTATGATATGATAGTGCCATGGTTACGAGAAGGGTCTGTAGTAGACTGGTTTTGTTTGAACCTGGTTCTACTCACATTAGCTGATTAAATTTGGGCAAACAAGATACTATATCTGTAACTCAGTTTTTTTATCCATATTTTACAGATGAAGAAAAGTAGGTCCTACTTCATAGTGTTGTTGTGAGAAACAAGAGTTCATGCATGGTTAGAAGAGTGACTAGCACACAATATTAGTAGTAACTCACGATCATGTTCATGCTTTTCATGATTTGACTATCAGTTTATTCTAAAACTTAAAAAGTAATAAATTGCATTTACTTAAATGAGACTAAGTAAATTTTTTTATAGCAGTGCCAAATAATGTGCTCATATTCAGTGTCTTATCTGCAGGTCCAGTGTCATGACTTCTGGGCTATTTGAAAGAGAATGTTCCCAGTACCAAGGTCAAATGGATACTATGTTTTTTTCTTATACTTCATCAATTCTCAAACATTTGCTATATTTTAGCTTATTTTGGATAAGACAAAACTTTTGTGCACAGATTTTAAATTTTCTCTTCCTAAGAAAAATTATTTTATAATGTTTCAAAATCATCCAGTCTTTTAGGAATTCAAAAAATTCCAAGAATTTCCTCTTTCTCTAGAAATATCCCTCAGCTCCAATCTGGACTAGTTCTCTAAGTTGCGAAATGGCAGCCAACCTGAAATTGTCTGGTAAATACTTGAACACTTATTTTCTAGTGATCCGAAAAAAAAATCCCAAAGATAGTGGTATAAAGTACATTTACCTGGAAACTTCTGTCAGTGTGATAATCACGGATTGGGATAGTCTCATGAGGAAGAGGACCAGCTTTGAGGTCAAACACTCCTGAGTTCGAATCCTACCTCATCAATTTCTCACCGGGAGATCTTAGGCAAATAATGAACTTTTCAGAGCCTCAGTGTCATCTTTAGAATGATGATAACAGCATATGGCTGATAATTCTGAAGATGGCAAATAAAATGAGATAGTGAGTGTAAGCCCTGTGCATGGTACCTGGCACATAGTAAATGCTTACTCAATGGGAGCTATAATCATTATTTATTAAGGACTGCAGCTTATCATTCTTTCCACATTTAATTAACCCATTCAATAAGAATTTTTTGTTTTTAACGAATATAAAATACAAAAGAAAAAACACATCAATGCAAACATTCTGTTTAAGCAATAATAGTAAAATGAACACACAGATAACAAACAAACAGGTTTAAAAAATACACTGTTATCATCCCTCACTGCCCCCTGCCCCTTTACTTCATCTGCATCAGAAATACTTCCTTGCATTTTAAGGGTAACTGCTATTATTTTGAATTTTTTAAAACATATATGGTAAATCTTTCCATGCTATCTTTTTAGTTTTATTACCTAAAGATAAGCCATAGATAACTTATGAGTTGCCTAATAAAGTCTGGTGTATTGATTTCATATTTATTGAGGACATAGTATGCAAAAACTGTACAGAAACTAATAAAGTGATATACTGTTTGCTCTTCAGCAGCTTATAGTGATGAAAAATAAAGCCATGCTCTGTTTCCAGCTTGCCTGATGCCCTTTATACCATTTTCTTATGGATATAACAATATTTACTAGAAGCAAAAGTACTGTTGGAAATTGTTCTTTTTAGAACTGTTTTCAAAGCCAACTTTGTGCTCACATCTCATGACACAAAGAGAGAGGGAAATGAAAAGCGGCTTAACATTTATTTAGAACCTGCTACATGCTCAGCAATGTGCTAAATTGTTTTTCCATTTTACTTGTTTGTTACAACCATCTAATACAGTGGATATGATAAAGGAGGAAAGAATAGTTTTCGCTCTACCATTAATAATTCTTAACTGTAACTCTCCATAACAAAAGATAGATTAACAAGAGGAAAACAGACAGAAGTTTACTAACATGTATACCTCATATATACATCAGAGAAATCCAGAGAAATAGGTAAATAAATCTCTAGAGTAGATCTCAAAGAAAGAGACTACACCTGTGTCTTCAGTTTCTCTAAATAACCAGCTCAAAATAATCAATTTGCCAAATAGGCATATTTGGGGGAGTACATATTTTGGGGTCATGTGTCCTGAACTCCACCAATATTGTTAACCCTATTTAGCTTGTGTGGAAATTGAGGTAATGAATAGAAAGCTGTGAAAATACAATCTTTAAAGTGGTAATTGGTAAGACTTCCATGTCACTACATCAAAAAGGTTTAATAATTATAAATGTAAATGCACCTAAAAATAGAGTCCCAACATGCATGATAAAAATCTAACAGAATTAAAATAGAATTAGAAAACTCAACAATTATAGTTGGAAGTTTCAATATTGTTCTCAATAATCAATAGAAATGTTAAACAAACAAACAAAAAATAGCAGGAATATAGAAAACTCTGACAATGCTCTACCAACCAACTCAACCCAAGTGGCATATAGAGACATCCTATTCAACAACTCAGAATACACATTATTTTCAAGCACACATGGTTAGACCATAATAGCCCATATGGTTGGCCCTAAAGCAAGCCTCAATTAATTTAAAAGAATTAAGATTATATATAGTATGCTCTCCCATCACAACAGAATTAGAAATCAACAACAGAAAGAAATCTGAGAAATTCCTAAATATTGGCAAATTACATAACATGCTTCTAAATAACCCATGGTTCAAAGAAGAAACCACAAGAAAAATTAGAAAATATTTTAGCCAAAATATGCCAAAATTTAAGGGATACAATTAAAGCAGTGCTTAGAGGGAATTTATGGTTTTAAATGTCTATATCAAGGAAGAAGAAAGCTGCAAATCAATGACCTAAGTTTTCACTTAAAGAAAATAGAAAAAGAAAGCCAATTGTATTTTCTTTCACTAATCAAGAAAATTGACAAACCATCAGCTAGACTGACCAAGGAAAAGAGAGAAGACACAAATTAAGGAGTGGGGCCAAGATGGCCAACTAGAAGCAGAGCCCTTTGGAGGCTCTCACTGAAAAAGACCATAATAAGCATGTGAATCCTTCACCAGCAGCCAAGGGGCATCTAGGTTCTCTCATCAAAATTGACTAAAAGGCTGGTGTGACCCATGGAGAGAAGGAGAAGCAGTGTGGTGCTGCAGCCCACCTGAGAACTACATGGGGAAAAGCAACCCCGACTCTCAGTTAAGGGAGGTGGTGAGTGAGTGCACTACCCAGCCAGGGAAACTGCATTTTCCATGGAACTGTGCAACTCATGGATTGGAAGATCCCACTCACAAACCCATGCCACTGGGGCCTAGCATCCCACCCCAGGAATGCACAGATTC
Organism: Cebus imitator; assembly: GCF_001604975.1. Taxonomy (NCBI): domain Eukaryota; kingdom Metazoa; phylum Chordata; class Mammalia; order Primates; family Cebidae; genus Cebus; species Cebus imitator. The sequence goes on from NW_016107682.1 coordinate 731,616, forward strand.
TTACGGCCTCTCCCCTGGAATCTACTTAAGCCATATCAAACCCCCAAGAGAGGGGTGATCAGCACTGGCTGGGGCTGAGCTCCTTGGGAGAGGGCCAGCAAACAGCATTGGAATTGGCAACTGCCTAACACTAACATGCTAAGCTCCCTCGGCAGGGGAAGGGCACTCATTTCTATAGCTCTAGGCTGTGCTTTTCCCCTGCTGGAGCCAGGGAGGTTGGATGGCTTGGTCCCAAGACTTGTCCCCACAGCCCAACACATGGGTTGTGGCAGTCTGTGGCCAGAGTGCCTCTTCAGGTCTAACCCTGACACATCCTTCCTCAGTGGGTGGGGCTTCCCTGCAAGATCTCCAATAACTCCAACCAGAGGCTCAGGGACAGAATTTGGATCTCCCTGGACCAGAGTCCCTAGGGGGAGGGGTGGCCACAGTCTCTGTGGACCAGCAGACTTAGCCTCTTCTCCTAGTTCTTATGAAGAATCTGGGCAGCCCAGATGAGTGGGTTTCCCCCCACCAAAGCACACCATCTCCACCAAGGGACAAAGTACCTCATTAAATGCGTCCTGCTCCCTGTGCCACCCAACTGGGTGAGACCCTCCAACAGGGGTTGTCAGACATCTCTACAGGAGTGATCCTACTAGCATCAGGTTAGTGTCCCTCGAGGTCAAAGGTCCCAGGAGAAGGATAGGGCACCCACCTTTGCTGCCCTCCAGGCTCCTTGAGTATCATCTCCAGGCACAGGAGTAAATAAGATAAGTAAGGCCTGAAGTGAACCCCCAGCAAACTGCAGCAGCCCTACAGAAGATGGACCTGACTATTGAAAGAAAACAAAACAAGCAGAAAGTGACAACAGCATCATCAACAACAACAACAAAAAGAACAAGAATAACAACAACAAGAACCCCATCCAAGGGTCAGCAGCCTCAAAGACCAAAACTAGACAAGCTTACAAAGATGAGAAACATAAAAATGCTGAAAACCCAAAAGGCCAGAGTGCCTCTTCTCCGAATGATTGCAGTTTCTCTTCATCAAGGGTGCAGAATTGGACAAAGGATCAGATGGAAGAATTGACAGAAGTAGCCTTCAGAAGATGGGTAATAAAAAATTATGATGAGCTAAAGGAGCATGTTCTAACCCAATGCAAAGAAACTAAGAACCTTGATAAAAGGTTAGAGGAATTGCTAACAAGAATAACCAGTTTAGAGAGGAACATAAACGACCTGATGGAGCTGAAAAACACAGTATGGGAATTTTGTGTAGCATACACAACTATCAACAGGGAAATTGACTAACTGGAAGAAAGAATATCAGAGTCTGAGGACCACCTTACTGAAATAAGACATGCAAAGAATAGAGAAAAAAATGAAAAGGAATGAACAAAGTTTCCAAGAAATATGAGACTTTGTAAAAATACCAAACCTATGATTGACTGGCGTACCAGAAGGAGATGGGAGGAACAGAAATGAGCTGAAAAACATACTTTAGGATATTGCCCAGGAGAACTTCCCCAAACTAGGAAGACAGGCCAAATGAAAATTCAGGAAATACAGAGAGCACATTAAGATTCTCTGCAAGAAGATCAACCTCAAGAGACATAATGATCAGATTCTCCAAGGTTTAAATAAAGGAAAAACTAAGGGCAGCCAGAGAGAAAGGCCAGGTCACATACAAAGGGAAGACCAACAGACTAACAGTAGACCTTTCAGCAGAAACCCTACAAGCCAGAAGAGACTGGGGATCAATATTCAACATTCTTAAAGAAAAGAATTTATAACCCAGAATTTCATATCCATCTTCGTAAGTGAAGGAGAAATAAAATCCTTTCCAGAGAAGCAAACACTGAGGGATTTTGTTACTGCCAGGCCTGCCCTGCAAGAGGTCCTGAAGGAAACACTAAATATGGAAAGGAAAAACCAGTACCAGCCACTGCAAAAACACACCAAAATATAAAGACCAATGACACTATGAAGAAGCTGCATCAACTAGTGTGCAAAATTACCAAACAACATCATGATGACAGGATAATTTCACACATAATAACACTAAACTTAAATGTAAAAAGGCTAACTGCCCTAATTAAAAGACAGACTGGCAAATTGGATAGAGTCAAGATCCATCAGTGTGCTGTATTCAGCGGACCCATTTTACATGCAAAGACACACACAGGCTCAAAATAAAGGGATGGAAGAAAATTTACTAAGCAAATGGAAAGCAGAAAAAGAAAAGCAGGGGTTTCAATCCTAGTCTCTGACAAAACAGACTTTGAACCAACAAAGATCAAAAAAAGACAAAGAAGGGCATGACATAATGGTAAAGGGATCGATGCAACAAGAAGGGCATTCTGAATATATGTGAATCCAATACAGGAGCACCAGATTCATAGAACAGGTTCTTAGAGACCTACAAAGAGACTTAGACTCCCACACAATAATAGTGGGAGACTTTAACACCCCACTTTCAGTATTAGACAGATCAATGACACAGAAAATTAGGGATATTCAGGACTTGAACACAGCTCTGGATCAAGTGGACCTACTAGACGTCTACAGAACTCTCTACCCCAAATCAACAAAATATACATTCTTCTCAGTGTCACAGCACTTATTCTAAAATAGAGCACATAATTGAAAGTAAAACATTCTTCAGCAAATACAAAAGAACTGAAATCATAACAAACAGTCTCTCAGACCACAGTGCAATCCAATTAGAACTCAGGATTAAGAAACTCACTCAAAACCACAAAATTTCATGGAAATTGAGCCACTTACTCTTGGATGACTTCTGGGTAAATAATGAAATTAAGGCAGAAATCAAGTTCTTTGAAACCAATGAGAACAAAGAGACAACATATCAGAATCTCTGGGACACAGCTAAAGCAGTATTAAGAGGGAAATCTATAGCACTAAATGCCCACATCAGAAAGCTAGAAAGATCTCACATTGACATCCTAACACCACAATTAAAAAAGCTAGAAAAGCAAGAGCAAACTAATCCAAAAGCTAGCAGAAGACAAGAAATAACTAAGATCAGAGAAGAATTGAAGGAGATAGAGACAAAAAAAAACTCTCTGAAAAATCAACAAATCCAGGAGATTTTTTAAATAAATAAATAAAAATAACGATAGACTGCTAGCTAGACTAAAAAAGAGGAAGAGGGAGAAGAATAAAACAGAAACAACAGAAACTGATAAAGGGAATATCACTACTGACCCCAAAGAAATACAAACTATCATCAGAGAATACTATAAACACTACTATGTGAATAAACTAGAAAATCTAGAAGAAATGGATAAATTCCTGGATGCATACACCCTACTAGGACTAAACAAGGAAGTAGTTGAATCCCTGAATAGACCAATAACAAGCTCTGAAACTGAGGAAGTAATTAATAACCTACCAACCAAAAAATGCCCAGGATCAGACGGATTCACAGGTGAATTCTACCAGAAATACAAAGAGAAGCTGGTATCGTTCCTTCCAAAACTATTATAAACCATTGAAAAGGAGGGACTTCTCCATAATTCATTTTATGAAGCCAGCATCATCCTGATACCAAAATTGGGAAGAGACACAACAAAAAAAGAAAACTTCAGGGCAATATCCCTGATGAACATTCAAGCAAAAATCCTCAATAAAATACTGACAAACTGAATCCAGCAGCACATCAAAAAACTTATCCACCACGATCAAGTCGGCTTCATCCTTGGGATTCAAGGCTGCTTCAACATATGCAAATCAACAAACATAATCCATCACACAAACAGAACCAAAGATAAAAACCACATGATTATCTCAATAGATACAGAAAAAACCTTTGATAAAATTTAGCATCCCTTCATGTTAAAAACTCTCAGTAAACTAGGTATTGATGGAACATATCTCAAAATAATAAGAGCTATTTATGACAAACCCACAGCCAATATCATACTGAATGGGCAAAACTGGAAGCATTCCCTTTGAAAACTGGTACAAGATAAGGATGTCGTCTCTCACCACTCCTATTCAAAATAGCATTTGAAGTTCTGGCCAGGGCAATCAGGCAAGAGAAATAAATAAATCGCATTCAAATAGGAAGAGAGGAAGTAAAACTGTCTGTGTGCAGATGACATGATCCTATATCTAGAAAACTCCAACGTCTAGGCTCAAAAGCTCTTTAAGCTGATAAGGAACTTCAGCAAAGTCTCAGGATACAAAATCAATGTGCAAAAATCACAAGCATTCCTATACACCAACAGTAGACAAGCAGAGAGTCAAATCATGAATGAATTCCCATTCACAATGGCTACAAAGAGAATAAAATACATAGGAATACAGCTAACAAGGGATGTGAAGGACCTCTTCAAGGAGAACTATAAACCACTGCTTAAGGAAATAAGAGAGGACACAAACAAATGGAAAAACACTCCATCATCATGGACAGGAAAAATCAAAATTGTGAAAATGGCCATACTGCCCAAAGTAATCTATAGATTCAATGCTATTCCCATCAAACTACCATTGAGGTTCTTCACAAATTAGAAAAAGCTGTTTTAAATTTCATATGAAATCAAAGAAGACCCCACATAGCCAAGACAATTATATGCAAAAAGAACAAAGCTGGAGGAATCATGATGCCTGACTTTAAATTATACTACAAGCCTACAGTAACCAAAACAGCATGGTTCTGGTACCAAAACAGACATATAGACCAATGGAGCAGAGAAGAGACCTCAGAAATAATGCCACACATTTAATACATCTAATCTTCAACAAACCTGACAAAAACAAGCAATGAGGAAGTGATCTCCTGTTCAGCAAATGGTGCTGGGAAAACTGGCTAGCCATAGGCTGAAAACAGAAACTGGACCCCTTCCTTACACCATACACAAAAATTAACTCAAGATGGACTAAAGAGTTATATGTAAAACCCAAAATCATAAAAAAACCCTAGAAGAAAATCTAGGCAATATCATTCAGGACACAGGCATGGGCAAAGACTTCATGAGAAAAATGCAAAACGCAATTGCAACAAAAGCCAAAATTGACAAATGGGATCTAATTAATCTAAAAAGCTTCAACACAGCAAAGAAACTATCATTAGCATGAACAGGCAACCTACAGAATGGGAGAAAATTTTTGCAGTCTACCCACCTGACAAGAGTTTAATATCCAGAATATACAAATAACTTAAACATATTTACAAGAAAAAGAAAAAGAAAAACAACCCCATCAAAAAGCTGGCAAAAGATTTAAACAGACACTTCTCAAAAGAAGAAACGCATGCAGCTAACAAACATATGAAAAAAAGCTCAACATCACTGATCATCAGAAATGCAAACCAAAACCACAATGAAATATCAACTCACGCCAATCAGAATGGTGATTATTAAAAAATCAGGAAATAATAGATGCTGGTGAGGCTGTGGAGAAACAGGAACACTTTTACACTATTAGTGGGAATGTAAATTAGTACAATCATTGTGGAAGACAGTATGGTGATTCCTCAAGAGGATCTAGAACCAGAAATACCATTTGACCCAGCAATCCCATTATTGGGTATATACCCAAAGGAATATGAATCATTCTACTATAAAGACATATGCATACATATGTTTATTGCAGCAGTATTTACCAATAGCAAAGATATGTATGCCCGTCAATAATTGACTGGATAAAGAAAATGTGGTACATATACACCATGGCATATTACATAGCCATAAAAAGTTATGAGATTATGTCCTTTGCAGGGACATGGGTGAAGCTGGAAGCCATCATCCTCAGCAAACTAACAACAGGAACAGAAAATCAAACACTGCATGTTCTCATTCATAAGTGGGAGTTGAATATTGAGAACACATGGACACAGAGAGGGGAACAACACACACTAGGCCTGTTGGGGGTTGGGAAGTGAGGGGAGGAAACTTAGAGGGTGGGTCAATAGGTGCAGCAAACCACCATGGCACATGTATACCTATGTAACAAACCTGCACGTTCTGCACATGTATCCCATTTTTTTAGAAGAAATAAAGAAAATAATAAAAAAAAGAAGACACAAATTACCAAAATAAAAAACAAAAAGGAATTTAAGGGGCTATTATCAATAGCTTTATTCCAGTAACTTAGACAACTTATATGAAATGAACGCATTTATAAAGTCACAATTAACACATTTGACCCAGGAAGAAATAGAAAATTTGAGTAGGGATATAACAAATAAATTATTAATTAAAAATCTTCCCACAAGGACAAACCCAGGCCCAGATAGCTTTACTGGTGACTTCTATCTAATATTTAAAGAAGTATTGTCAGCCCTTTACAAATTTGTTTGGGAAGTAAAGGAGGAAACACTTTCCAACTCATTCTATGAGGTCAGTATTTCCCCAGTACCAAAGCCAAAGACCTCACAAGAAAAGGACACTATAGACCAATAGCCTTCATGAACACAGACATAATAATTACTAACACAATATTATCAAATTAAATCCAGCAACATATAAAATGAATTATATGCCAAGACAAAGTATCCCAGATTTATCAAAGGTTTACCCCAGGAATGCAAAGTTGCTTTCAGATCTGAAAATCAACCTGAAACAGGAAGGACAAATACCACACGCTCATCTCAATAGATACAGAAAGAGCATTTGACAAAATCTAATAATCCACTTAAAAACTCTCAACGAATTAAGAATAAACAAGGAAAAAACAACTCCATGAAAAACAAAACAACCCCATTAAAAAGTGGGCAAAGGAAATAAACAGACATTTCTCAAAAGAAGACATTCACGCAGCCAACAAACATATGAAAAAATTTCAATATCACTGATTATTAGAGAAATGCAAATTGAAAACACAATGAGATAACATCTCACACCAGTCAGAATGGTGATTATTAAAAAGTCAAGAAACAATAGATGCTGGCAAGGTTGCAGAGAAATAGAAATGCTTTTACACGGGACCGGGCGCCGTGGCTCACGCCTGTAATCCCAGCACTTTGGGGGGCCGAGGCGGGTGGATCACGAGGTCAAGAGATCGAGACCATCCTGGTCAACATGGTGAAACCCCGTCTCTACTAAAAATACAAAAATTAGCTGGGCATGGTGGTGTGTGCCTGTAATCCCAGCTACTCAGGAGGTTGAGGCAGGAGAATTGCCTGAACCCAGGAGGCGGAGGCTGCGGTGAGCCGAGATCGCGCCATTGCACTCCAGCCTGGGTAACGAGAGCAAAACTCCGTCTCGAAAAAAAAAAAGAAGAAATGCTTTTACACTGTTTGTGGAAGTGTAAATTAGTTCAACCATTGTGGAAGATGGCATGGTGATTCCTCAAGGATCCAGAACCAAAAATACCATTTGAGCTGGCAAATCCATTTACTGAGTATATACCCAAAGGACTATAAATCATTCTGCTACAAAGATACATGCACACATATGTTAATTGCAGCACTATTCACAATAGCAAAGACATGGAATCAACCCAAATGTCCATCAATAATAGAATGGATAAAGAAAATGTGGTACATATACACCATGGCATATTATGCAGCCATAGAAAGGAATGAGATCATGTCCTTTGTAGGGACATGGGTGGAGCTGGAAACTATTATCCTTAGCAAACTAACACAGAAACAGAAAATAAGACACTTCATGTTCTCACTTATAAGTAGCAGCTAAACAGTGAGAATACATGGAAATGGGGAGGGGAACAACACACGCTGGGGCCTGTCGGCAGGTGGGTTGCAGGGAGGGAGAGAGAATTAGGAAAAGTAGCTAATGCATGCTGAGCTTAATACCTAGGTGACAGGTTGATAGGGGCAGCAAACCACCATGGCACATGTTTAGCTAAGTAACAAACCTGCACATCCTGCACATGTGCTGTGGAACTTAAAATAAAAATTAAAAGAAAAAAATAGAAGGGAGCTTCTTCAACTTGTGGATTTCGTGGCTTTTGTACAATTCTCTAAATTTACTACAATAATTTAATTCTAGATTTACAATAGGTACATTTTATTATATGTAAATTATACCTCTGTATAGCTATGCAAAAAATGAAAAATGGCTAAAGTGACTCATCAGTAGAAGCTGCTATGAGCAAAAAGTAGCTCTTTATTATGTTCTCTTTGGAGCATAGCTCATTAGGACTGCTCAACCATTTTTTAGTAAATTACTCACCTGAGCTTCAAAAAACTAATCATGCTCCATGGACTGTAGCTACGTGTTCTTGCTATACTAATTATCTTTTAACTACTCTTTTTTTTTCCCTAAAAGCAGCATTTTGTACCTGTTTTCTCATCTCTGTGGCTTTGCAAACACTGTACCCTTCAGCCACTGCATGGTGCTTTTGGCCTGTTTAGCCTGAATGACTTCAGGATAGTTTAAGAGAGGGAGACAAAAGATGTGAACAATGTCAGATGGGTAGTCAAAAGCTGGCAAGGGTCTTTATCAGACACAATTAGACAACTTTAACTCAAGTTCATAGGATAAATCTTTTTTTTTTCTCTTACTCCCTAAAAGTTGAATATGAAGTATCTCATGACTCAGAATTTTTCTGAAATGTGTGTTCCTTGTTCTGTGTGCACACAAAAGCCAACCTTATGAGGGAGCAAGTGGATAGGTAGACAGGTAATGGGGCTTCATGTATTAATTATTCAACCAATATTTATTTCGTGTCTGCACTGTTCCAAGTGCTGATCTGGGTACTGGAGACACAGCAGTGTTCAAAACAAAGTCTCTGCCCTCATTGTAATGGGAGAGAAACAAACAATAAACAAAGCGACACTGATATTTAATCTGTGAAAGTTCTGGAAAGCCTTGAAAAGTTGAAAGGAGAATGTGCGAATGGTGGAAGTGGCAGTTACCATTGGAGAGGAATGGCCACCCAAGGTTTTCTTAAAAAGATGACATTTGAATATATCTGAAGGAAACAAGGGAGGGAATTGTGCAGCTAACTTGGAAAAAAGCAACCCAGGCAGAGAACAGGAAATAGGATTGTAGGCAAGAGGATTATTGGCATATTCAAATAAGAGAAAGTGGGAAAAGCATGTAGATGTAGCACAGAATATAAGGGGTACATGGTAGAGATAAGTTCAAAGAGGCAGGGGTGATGTGGCTTGTAGAGCATTAACAGCCTTGCAGGGCATTTTAAGGCCTTTGGATTTTAGTCTGAGTGAAATGGGAGCTAATGAAGGACTTTGAGCAAAGAAGTGACATGATCTGACTGTTTTAAATGAAGGGATTACTCTGGCTACTGTGTTGAGGTTGACTCTGGTAGGGTAGAGGTAGAAGTTGGGAGACCAATAAGATGCTACTGCAGTAATCCAGGTAAGAGGTGGTTGTGGCTTAGATCAGGATGTTAGCAGTGAGAAGTGATCATGGTTTGTACATGTTTTTAAGGAAGAGTCAACAAGATTAGCTGATGATTAGATATAGGGTGTGAGAGAGAAATAGAAGGGTCAAAAATGATTATTTATTTTAGTTATTTAACAAAAGTTCATGTAATACTAATTACATGCCAGGCACTGTTCCAGGTTCTTGACAAATATTGACTCAATCTTTGTGATAGCCCTATGCAATAGATACTATTATTTATCCTCATTTTTCTGCCTTCAAGGTTTTGGCTCTGGGAAGCTAGGAGCATGGAGTTGTCATTTACTTAGAGAGAGAAGACAGTATAAAGAGGAAGCTCAGGCTGATATGTTAAGGCTGATGTTATGGTTGAGATGACTGAAACAACTTTGTGGAGCTGTCAAGCGGGCAGCTGGTTAAAGATGTCTGGAGTTAAGGAGAGTGATCTTGGCTGGAGACATACATTCAGTGGTTATCTATGTAAAGATGGTATTTAAAGACATGAAACTGATGAGATCTCTAAGGGAGAACAGATACAGAAGAGGAGAGGACCAATGACCAAGCTTGAAGCCATGCAATATTTAAATATGCAGACAAACTATCAGAAAAGACAGAGAAATGGCCAAAGAGCTTGACATCCTGAGAGCCAAGAAGAGAAACTGTTTGAATGAGGAGGAAGTGAGCGACTATGTTAAATGCCATAATTGGTTATTTATTGGTTACTTCAAGAAATTGGAGGAGGAGAATAGAAGATGGTGAGTAAAGATAACTCTTTTGAGGTATTTTCTATAAAAAGGAATAGAGAAATATAGCAGCAACCCGTGAATAATATAGGAACAAGAGGGTTTTTCTTTTTTGGTTTTAAGAATGATTGAAGGCCAGGTGCAGTGGCTCATGCCTGTAATCCTAGCACTTTGGGAGGCAGGCAGATCGCCTGAGGTCAGGAGTTTGAGTCCAGCCTGGCCAACGTGGTGAAACCCTGTCCCTAGTAAGAATACAGAAATTAGTGGGGCATGGTGGTGGGTGCCTATAATCCCAGCTACTTGGGAGGCTGAGGCAGGAGAATTGCTTGAACCTGGGAGGTGGAGGTTGCAGTGAGACAAGATCGCACCATTGCACTCCAGCCTGGTTGACAAGAGCAAGACTTGGTCTCAAAAAAAAAACAAGAATGAGTGAATTGGCACATTTGTATGCTGGTGGAAATGGTCCAGTAGAGAAGGAAGAAAAGATTGCTACAGGAGAGAGAAAATTAAAGGATGTGAATGAGCAGTTGAAAGAGGATGATGAAGCAGAGGGCTTAGACTTGTACAGAAGCAGAGACAAGTTATCCTCAGTTCATGGAGAGAAAGCAGGATGTATGGAGACAGATGCGGCTATGCGGGGAGATATAGCTGACACTGGGTGTCCCTTCAGATTGTTTCTATCTTTCAGTGGACTAGAGAAAAGGTCATAAGTTGAGAGTGAAGATCAGAGGAAGCACTGGAATTTTGAGAAGAGAGAGGTGTGAAATGAACATCCGGGAAAATGGCAACTGTCAGCCAAAGCATTTGCCCAACCACAGGTCACTCCATCCTTCCAATCTCAGTACTTGGATTTGGAAACCTTTGGTTTTCAAGGGGCCCCTATTAGAACGCAAATATATGGAAACCCAGGTGCTTTTCAGCTGGTTTGTTTGATTAACACACTTGTGTCAGAGGATGTCTGAATTGTGAGGCAGGTCAGTCAGATCCCTCAGGTCCTGGTGCTTTTACTTGATTGTTCTTGGGAAATGTAAATTTCACCTTCGCTTATCTGTTTCAAGGAAAGTAACTTATTAAATGTGAAACTTAATGTAATTAATCTGAAAAGTTTTGCAAGATTTAGTATAGTTAAATACACATATCAGAAAAATATTAAGCCATTTGCCTCAATTTTTTCCTGTAGAAAATAAGATGTAAGACCAGGCCTTTGGTGAGCACCAAGTAAGTGGTGGCAGGAGAGATATCCGTTCTTAGAAAGGAGGAAAGGGGTCTCCTACTGAAGGAGAGGTGTTACTCCAGACTAATAGTTACTTTACAATTATGGGAACTTTCCCTGTGTCTGTCAAACCTAAGCATCATTGAATTAATACCCCATCCCAAATTAACAAATACTGAGCAAGAACATATTAACTTGTCCTGTCTTCTACTATTAGGGCCAAATAATTTCTACAGAATTTTATTTATTATTTTTTAAAATTAAATTAAATTTATTTATTTATTTATTGAGACATATCTCACTCTATTGCTCAGGCTGGAGTGCAGTGGCATTGTTTTGGCTCACTACACCCTCCGCCTCCCAGATTCAAGCAATTCTCCTGCCTCTGCCTCTAGAGTAGCTGGGATTATGGGTGCCCACCACCATGCCAGGCTAATTTTTGTATTTTTAGTAGAGATAGCGTTTCACCATGTTAGCCAGGCCGGTCTCAAACTCCTGACCTCAAAGTGATCCACCTACCTCAGCCTCCCAAAGTGCTGGGATTACAGGCATGAACCGCTGTGCCTGGCCCAGAATTTTCTTTTTTAAAAAATGTGTTCTCTTACTTCTTGGATGGCAAGAGAATGCTTGACATAAGGCACATGGGCTCTGGCATGTCGTTGAAGCTTGCTTTAAAATCCAAGTTCTCATGCATTCTCACTTTGTGATACTGGGAAAACGTCCTAATTTCACTGAGACGTTTTCCTCTTCTGTAAATCACAGGCTACTGATGAAGTGTGTTATGAAACTCAATGAAACAACATGTCACGGTAAGTGTGCAGGTCTGTGTCTGGCATATTATAAGGGCTATCATTATTAATTGTATGTTGCTAGGCACTTAGGTGTTACCTTCTTTTATACCTGGAAAAGCATCTAGAGTTCCCTCTGAAGATTTCTGCTTAAATTTGTATTGGGAAATCCAGCTTCACACATGCACACACACACACACACAAACATATTACATATATATTATATGTATATAGAGCTTCACTATACTGCTACTCAGAACACTCAGCACTTCATTTCTGCCCATTAAAATGTATGGGCTTTTTTTTCCCCACACCAAGTAATTCTCCAATTCTCTGTAGATACCAACTGGGTGTCCTATAGATCAATACAATCCTGATACCAATCCAGGTTAGCACAGACACCACAGGTTAAGGCTTCAGTCCCACCAGACTGCCCCCCACTTCAGATGCCAATCATAAGCAGTAGGTCCCCAGGTTACTCAACAACTTCTGTCACACTAGGCTACAAATCAGAAGTTCTCATGATCCTCCTCTTGGGTTCAGTAATTTGCTAGAGCTGCTCACAGACTCAAGAAAATTTTATTTACTATATTACTGGTTGATTACAAGGGCTGTATTGAAGGATACAACTAAACAGCCAGATACGTAGGTTAAGGCATGGGAGATGTGGCACGGAGCTCCAGGCCCTCTCTGGGTGGACAGCTCTCCCAGCACTTCCATGTGTTCAGCAACCAGGAAGCTCTGCGAACCCCAACCTTTTGAGTTTTGCTGGAGGCCTCATTACACAAGCATGATTGATAAAATCATTGACCATTCATGATTAACTCAATCTCCTACCACTTCTCCCTCCCCAGAGGTAGAAGGGTGGGGCTGAAAAGTTGCAATCCTCTAATCACAGGGTTGGTTCCCCCGGCAACCAGCCTCCCATCCTTAGGGACTTTCCAAAAGTCACCTCATTATTAAACTCAGGTGTGTTTGAAAGGAGATTGCTATGAATAACAAAAGATCTTTATTGCTCTTATCACCTAGAAAATTCCAAGGGTTTCAAGATTCCTGGCCAGGAACCAGATATGAAAATCATATTATCATATAAGAAATATATATTTTGAAAATCATAATACTATAATACACAACCCAAAGACCCACATACCACTAAAACAGGGAAATCAAAAAAGAGTTGGAAAGTGGGAAAGGTACAGGCTATGTTTTTAATTATCTCCTTGGTAATATAAACATGTCAGGGACTGCTGTATATTTTGCTCGTCTCTAGCTGGCCTAAGACTCTGGGAATCCTTAGCTAGTTGATGAGGAGGACATCTTTGTTTTACCATAATATTGTAAAAGCTCCAGAAGGGTGGGGACCATGTGTCTAGCTGAACTCAGTAAAGCTGCTTAATAACTCATTCAATGAAGGATAATAATAAAAAAAAAATGTGCCTGTCTTCAGCAGTTGGACTTCAGAGGACTGCAGCCACAAGGTCCATCTCACATGGCTTGGCCCCAGGAAGCGAGTGGGTGTGCTGGCAGCTACGCTTGAAGCCGTCTTTAATGATACCCTCCAACAACTGCATCCTTTGCTGGTACAGCTGTTTGAATCTTGCAGCTGTTTTGCTCTTGCTTATATGTCACTGTTTAAAATGAAGAGAGCAGGAAAAACTCTTGGGGCCACCTATAGAAACCTCATGGGCAGAATCCTCAAGCTCGGACGTTCCAGGAGCAAGAGCCAAGGCTCTGTGTTCTGCAGAAAGCCTGGCCTTCTGTGACCTCTGTGTATCAGTCAGCCCAGATTCTAGACACTCTGTCCTGGATAGGTTCCCAGGACAGGTCCACTGGGCAAAACCCAGGCTGATAAGCCAAACTGTTATCCATTAACCTGACCAGGCGGGAAGGGGTCAGTGTGTGCAGTTTACAGGCCGCAGCCATGGGGCCATATGCCTTTTACAGCCAGCTGGAGTGTGGGGCTGATCCCGTGCTTGTCATCTGGCCCTTTCTTCCCTGGCAGGTGACTGTTTATTCCTCTCGCAGGCCCTCCAGAATCTGGGACTATCAGTGCAGATTGCAGGTTATGCTGTACAAGGGTTTTTAGTTTCTTTATTTAGCCATGGAAGCTCTTCTCCCAACAAACTTGCAGGCCAAAGCCCAATGTTTTAAAACAGTTAGTTAGTTTTGGAAGTACTTGGCATGAAGTGGTAGTAGATGGACCAAAGCTGGCTATCTCTACCGCACCAAAATTCACCACACACACACACACACACACACACACACACACACACACAGACACTCACTGAGATACCTCTATAGAATTCTTAGGACTCTAAGAAGAGACAGTTAGAAAACTCCTGATAGTGTCATTCATTCATTTTTATAGATGAGAAAGCAGCTCTAGGTCTTTCCTGTCTAATGTGGAAGCCACTAGTCCCAGGAGGCAAATGAGCATTTCAATGGCTGGTCTGAGCCGGGGTGTGCTGCGGTTGTAAAACGCATATAGGATTTCAAAGACTTGGTACCAAAAATGAAAAAATAAAAAAGAATGTAAAATATCTCATTAATACATTTTCTTATGAGGGCATGTTAAAATAATAATAGTTTGGATAGATCATGTCCAATAAAATATATTATTAAAAGTAATTCCATTTGTTTTGTTTTACTTTTTAAAATGTGACTACAAGGAAATTCAAAATTACACAAGTGGTGTACATTCATGGCTTGCTAAATTATAATTGTATTGGACAGCCGTGGTCTTGATTGTTTTGCTAAATGCCATTTCAAGGCTACCTGGATCATTGGAGGCAGGTCAGAACTCCTAACTCAGTGCTGTCCACCATTCCCACGATTCATTTACATGGAGATGTAATTGACAGATAGCAGCTTATCCTTGGGCAGTTTGCTTTACTGTCATGGGATAAGAGGAAAGAACTTGCAGATGAAGGTAAAGGTGGGGTAGGATTAGGCCCATGAATGATCTTCCTAATGACAGACATTTGCCATCTAGGCACATTGACTTAGATGCACGGACTTAGAAAAATAAAAGGGCTGAGTCTAGAGCCTTCGATGATTGCTCTCTCTCCTTGCTTAAGTCAGCAAACTTCCTGTGTCTCGTTTTTCTTATCTGTAAAGTGAGGAGATAAGTTCACAGCACCCAAGTCGTCTTCCAGCTCTAGAATTCCATGGCTCACCATTCTTGTCTTCACCTATATTTTTCTGTGCTAACAAATACTTTTTGATGTGGTGTTCCTACATCTATTTCTTTTCCCTTCTTGATCACCCTCTTCTCCTAAAAGCCAACTTCAGCTAAGCAGGGTTGGAAAGGGAATATTACTTTAAAGATAACTGCAAGTCACTCCTCTCTACCCTTGACCCTGACAGCAGTGGAAGATGAGCTGTATGCTCTTACCTCTAGCTCAGTAGAGGAGGACCAGGGGAAGGAAGACGGCAAGGAGGGGATGAAGGGGGAGGAAGTGGAGAGATAAGATGGAGAAAGAAGATGAAGAAATAAGAAGGAAATGGGTCTTAGCAATGCATACCTGAAGGTATGCATATGATGAGCCTGGACTCTCTGGACTACTTACTAGATTATGAACTGCAGTGGACCATGTCCTATTTTTTTAAGGCAGGTTGGGGGGGACTGTCTTACGCAGCGCCCAACACTGCTATGCATTGGATCACGAATAGGAAGCAAGTGCTGCATTTGGCTTACTGAGTGTGTTTGTGGCCCCTGCCTTTTATAGCCGGCAGGTTGATAATAGGTGTGAGATAGTGAAGGTAGATGAAACGCACAGGACTCAGAGTGAGACGTCAAACAACAAATTTACTAAGCTTTTTACCTTCCTTCTGAGACCCTATGAAGCAGAAAACACCCAGACATTGTTTTAAGTTAGGGAGTTTCCAGCTTTGCAACTGAACTCCCTGGCGGAGGGCCAGGCCTGCCGTCACTACGTGGGAGCGAGCAGCATTCTCGGGGCTGTGTTGGAAGTTCCAAGCTTATGAGGCACTTATGGCAGGATTTAGCTGGTGCCTATGGGTTTAGGGTTTAATTTTTGTTCTAGAACACATTTCCACTCTAAATTGTCACGTGTGCTGAGACACTGGCTGTGCTGTGCTTCCTTCTGGAGGCCTCTGTTTTAAGTGTTGTCTCAAAAGGAATGGTGAGGGTAGAAGCTGCTCTCAGGCCCCACCCATACCTGTCAGCCCTAAGGGAAGAGCAGCATGAGGGGACGTGGGTCTGTGTCCCACAGTAACCCATTGTCTTCCCTTCCTGTGGGCTTTGCAGAGCACAGAAGGGACTGTCACGGCTTTGAAAGGCAGCATGAAGTCAACCTCCCCCGCCCACACGAGGGACACCAACCTTTGGGGTTAGCTTAGCCAGAAACCAAAGAACATTTAATTAAAATATACTTTTTAGAAAGGAAAAACAGGGGCCAACATAAAATAGCTAGTTGAAATACCAAATTTCTGGAAAGTCAGAAGAGAGGAAAGCTGGAGCAAATTCTCTGGTGGTGGTGGTCAGGGGGCGGCAGTCAGGACTCCCTCAGAGCCATTATCCTGCCACTTCTGGAGTCCAGTACCTGCCTCTCAGAAGACAGAACACAAGACCAAGCTCTTCCAAAGCCAATAGCCAAGTGCTGAATACTGTGCATCAGGGTTCCTTTTGGAAGTGTCCACTGAAGCCCTCTCAGCCAGAACACAAGATTCGTTTTCCCTAGCATCCTCCAGGCATATGGATACACTGCTCCTTTGGCAGTTTTCTGAGTGGGGCCTGATGGAGCCCAGCCAGGCTCCAGGTAAACGAGGCTGTAAAGTGAGGCTCAAAGAAAATGTCCTCCAGGTTGTGCATGCTCTGTTGACACAGGGCTGATAAAATGTCCTGGAGTGGAAGGCCCAGGTCCACGTCCCTTCCTTACTAGTTCTTCGGGGAGACTCTCCCTTCTCGCCAGGGCTTATGGTTCCTTTGTATTTTTCTCACAGAACTCGGGATCCCAGCCCTCCCATCTCCATCCATGCTCACAGATCGCAGTGGGGGAAGGAGGACCTCCTTTTCTGCGTGCCCCCTTGCTTGTCTTCTCAGAGCTCCCTGTAAAAGAGACAGGCTTTGAGCTACAGAGAAAAGCCAAGCACTCCAAATGTAGGATATTGCAGGGTCATCTTGTACATTAGTCGGCTTGGATTGCCATAACAAAGCATTAATACTATAGAGTGGGTGGCTTAACGACAGAAATTTATTTTCTCATGGTTCTAGATGCTAGAAGTCCAAGATCAAATGCTGGCAGAGCTGGTCTCTTTTGAGGCCTCTCTCCTTGGCTTGTGGATGGCTGTCTCTTCCTTTTGTCTTCACAGGTCTTTCTTCTCTGGTGTCTTCTCTCTTTATAAGGATGTCAATCACCTTGGATTAGGGCTGCCTTCTGACCTCATTTTAACTCAATTATGCCTTTAAAGACTCTGTCTTTAAATACATTTTGTGGCATTGGGGGTTAGGACTTCAACATGTGAGTTTTGGGGAGACACAGTTCAGCCCATACACCATGTCTGACTTTCAGGAAGGCTGGGAAGCACAGCAACACACCACTTTTGAATAATCCAATAACGCCATTCCATCTCCTCCTCTTACCAAAATGTCCTGGTTTCACGGGCCTTTCTGAGCTCCTTAGGCCAGTTTTCTCCAGGATCTCAGTTCTCTGTGGTGCTGAGGACATTTCCTGGAACATTTCCCTTGGGACAGCGGCATTGCCAAGGTGGACGCCAATGTGCTCCCTCACCCGAGACTCCTCCCTTGCTGGCTGTTCCCAGCTCAGCCAAAGCAGAGAGCGAGGCCCATTAGAGGGCTGTGGTCTTGCACAGGGAGCCAGGGCTAGCAGACCTCCCAGTCCCTCAGGGGCAGCATTCGAAAAGAGAGCCTTCTCCTCATCACCTTGTATTTCCTGTTGTGTTTACAAGCAAGACTTCTCTGTATGAAACAGGTTCCAGATAAGGATGTTCAGAATTAGTCTGGCTTGCCACCACTCCTGAAAGTAATTGCCTGGTAATGCAGGCACGGAAAGAAGACAGGATTTCTGAGACCACAGATGATCTCTTTTAACCCCTGTTTTTTTTTTTTTCCAGAGAAATTTAAAGTTACTTCTCCTATCCTTGAACCAGATCAACAACCATCCCCTTTACTCTGGCCTTTGCAGTTTAACTCTACTTTCTGTGAACACAGTACTGAGCTTATTACACAAAAACAGCTCTTGTGAATCCTCTCCCTAAGATGATCGTTCCTGGGTGGTCCTTCTTGGGTGGGTCCCTGGGCACAGAAACCCCAGGACACGTTTCCTCCTCTGCTCAGCACACTGGGAAGATTCTGCCTCCCGCAGCTCAGCGCTGGCTCATCAAGAGATAGGATCACAGACACTACGAAAGAGCTAGGTTTTAACAAGGCAGAAAATACAAGCTATTCCAAACATCAGGTCTACTGTGCAAAAAACAGACCCCCTGGCTTTGGGAACCCTCTCCTGGAGAGGGTTTCTGTGCTCATAAAGATTGGTATCAAGGAGTGAGGAGAGAGTCATGCCATCCCAGCAGGGCCTCCAGCCGAGGGCTTCACTTTCAATTACCCAAGAGCAGCTGTAGACTGCTGCTTATGTAACGGGCTCTGCGCCTCCTTCTCGGGAGGAGGATGTGGAACCGCTTGGTGTTTGCTGAATAATGAGTCATGGTCAGAGTTAGGGAGCAGAAACAGTGACTCTCTCCCCTGCATTGCTTCATCCGGAACTTCTAGTAAAGAATGATAAGCCCTGAGTCAATGCCCAGTGGGGCCTGCCCTAGAAGGGGAAGCACCACGGGAGGCTCTGAAACGCGGGCCCCACAGGGCCCACGCACCAGGCTGAAGGAGACCTTGGGGGCATTTGGAGCCCAGCTGGGCTGCTTGCAAGAAGATTCACTGTTTATTTAGGCCTGTGGCTGACCTGCTGGGGTTTTCCTATCTCGGGTAATCACAGTTGTCTTCCAAGGGCCAGCCAGGCTCCAGGAGTGCTGGGGTGAAAACCAAGGCTTCAAAATGAACAGAGCTTTCTCCAAACCTCATTTTAACCCTAAGAAATGGAACAAGTCATCTGGGTGTGGTGGCTCACGCCTGTAATCCCAGCACTTCGGGAGGCCGAAGCGAGTAGATCACGAGGTCAGGAGTTTAAGACCAGCCTGGCCAACATGGTGAAACCCCCTCTCTGCCAAAGATACAAAAAATTAGCTGGGCATGGTGGTGAGAGCCTGTAATCCCAACTACTCTGGAGGCTGAGGCAGGAGAATCACTTGAACCAGAGAGGCGGAGGTTGCAGTGAGCTGGAAGTTGCAGTGAGCTGAGATTGCACCACTGCACTCCAGCCTGGGTGACAGGGCCAGACTCTGTCTCAAAAAAAAAAAAAAAAAAAAAGAAGGAAATGAAAGAAGTCTGAGGAGCGGGAGAAGGGGCACACTTATATCAACTGAGAAGTCGAAAGGTTTGGTTTTAGCTAGAAAGGGAAATAAAGACACATTATTGTCACATTCTGAGGTCAAACAAACAAATGAAACCCCTGAGAAAACAATATGAAGCCCTGTAAGAAAAGGCTTAATGGACCAGAAATTGTTTGCTCCTCTTCGTGTTTCTGAGAAATGTAGTTTAAACCTTATAGACTTTCCATATCAGCAAACAATTAATCATGGCTTGCACTCCCACCCGCCATGCTTTTCAACATGCCAAGCAAGAAGCCACAGGCCACTTCTTGTCTTTTGGTAGCAAACCACAGCCCAGATCTGGGTGCATATGTGAGGTCTCCTATGGAGTTGGTGGGTCCACCTTACACTATGGTGGGTGCTGCAAGAAATTCAGGGCAGCTTGACTGATGCACAAGGCAGGGCACATTTTCTTCCCTGTACAAGGCTTCAGGAGGCTAAGCCCTACCTATGACAGAAAACACAAAGCTCAAGGTCAAACTGCCTGGATTTGAATCCTGGCTCTGCTATTGGCCACCAGCTATGTGAGTCTGGCACACAACTGGCTTCTCTGCTTGGTTCTCTCATCCGTAAAATGAAGGCAACCAAAGCAGGTACCTCAGAGGGTGGTTGTGAAGACTAAAGAAAAATTTATAAAGCATTTTGAATGTCTTTCTTTTTCTCCATCATTATCTTTTAAGGTTAGCCTAATGTTCATCTCTAGTGACTTCTATCCAAACATTTGTTAGTGAGACAAAATAGCATAAACAGGTCTTATGGTCAAGCAGACATGGCCTTTTTACAACTAGCAAAATTTTTTTTTTAGAATTTTCTTTTGCAAAATGGAGAAAATAAAAATTTTAGCAAGCATTCAATAAAATAAAGTATGCAGAGTCATTTAGCTCAGAAAGTGCTCAATAAGTGGTATTTTGGTTATAATTCTCAAGTCAATAGACCTGAATCTCTGCTCAAATAAGTTTCATATTTCATTATCCCATGTAGCAAGATGAAATTCCAGCCCCCAGATCACAGACATCCCTTGAGAGTATTTCTACATATATTTATAATATAAAATTTCAGAGGGAAAGAACATTCTTAAAATTCTAATTTAAAACAAAATTCTTAAGGCATCTAATTCTTAAGGCAAAACATTTTGTTGTTTGGTTGAGAAAAGGAAGGAGGAAAGATGAGGCAATTCTTTAGATTCTTGAAAGAAGGGCTCTTTCAGCTTGAGTTATATTGGTTGACTTCCTGGCTTGATTCACTTCATGGTATTTTGTTCAACTCAGCTGACCACAGGAAGCAGATGACATACCTCCGCTGAGGCTGGCTCTTCAGCACCAGATGGAGAAGATGAGTGCAGTAAGATGAGGGGCAGCCACACAGATGACACCACCAGCACCACCACCATCATTATCATCATCATCATCATCATCCCATGTAGTGTCCACATGTAGGAAGGAGCACTTCTTGTGTGTTGATCATAGCACTAAAGGGCTTTACACATTACTCAGTTTTATCCTTACAACAACCTTGTTGGCTTAATATCATAATCACCATCTTTTAATTATTGATTGATTTAGAGACAGAGTTTCATTCCACCACCCAGGCTGGAGTCTGGTGGCATGATCATAGCTCACTGCAGCCTTGAACTCCTGGGCTCAAGCATTTCCACCTGCCTCATTCTCCTAAGTAGCTGGAACAATAGGGATGTACCGCCACATCTGGATCTTTTTAGCTGTTGAGAAGGGGAGTTGGGGGTGATGTGTCTCACTATGTTGCCCAAGCTTGTCTCAAACTCCTAGTCTTAAGTTATCCTCCTGCCTCAGCCTCCCAACGTGCTGGGATTACAAGTGTGAGCCACGACACCCACCCTGCTTCCATCTTAAGAAAGAAAAAAATCATGTTTTTTAGAGCCTTTCAATCTGTTCATGGTTCTGCCACTAAGTGGTACCGCAGGAGTGAGAATGCAGGATCCCAATCTTGGAAGCTTTGTCCTTTAGGCTATATGGCCACTGCTGCTGAGGGTAGAGCCTTCCCGGAAGCCACTCCCACCCAGGCCATTGTGGTTTATAAATCATGCTAAATGTCCCTGCTGAGCAGCCCAAGCTGACCTGCTTGGGGCTAGTGGCCCTGTCCCGGGAGCGCTCACAGACAGTGTGGGGAGAGACTGCAGCCATTGCTGACAGGCTGGAAGAGGCATTGCCATCCTCAGGCTCTTGGTATAACTGAGATGAACTTGACAGGAATGATTCGGTTCCACAGGAAAATAAAATCCCCCTAAGTTATCCTGTGGAGTCAGCGGTAAAGGAGGCAGGGGTGTCCCCAGTGTCTTGCTGCAGCTATTGGAGCCCCCTGAGAGGGCAGACCTGATGGCCGGGACAAGTTTCCTTTCCTGAAACAATGTTAATTTGTCCAGTTTTGTGGCTTTTTTATGTGGAACAACATTAGCTCATCCAAGCTTGTGGTTTATTTGAAAACGAAATTCCGGTAAATCTTTCACACCATCTGGCAGTGTGGTGATTGGCCGCAAGTTAGGAACAAGCCACTGGGCACACAAGAAAACAAAGCAGAGAAAACCCACCGCCCCAAACAGAGAGGCTCTCTGTAAATTCTGTGCCTCAGCAACCCCGTGGGGCTCTCTGAGGACGGGTCTGTCCCTGTGAGCAGAGCTGTAACCTGTCAGTCTCAGGTGGGAATCTGTTTCCTTCAATAGCTAAGGCCTAGTGGAATTTCTTAGCTTGAGCTTTAGCCAGGATCTTACATCCTTTCTTTAGAAACAGATTAGCAGGGACCCTCTGAGTGCACATTCAGAGCATCTAGAAACCAACATGAGTGATCAGGAGACAAAGGAAATGGAAACATCAGTGGTTGACTCTGGCATGTGGAAAAATGAGTGGGCCTGAGTCCCCAAGGGACATAGAAGATGGCATTCTCACTTCTCTGTCTGCCACACCCAACAATCCTTCCCTGGTATTCATTGTACACATAACAAATGTTATCCAGTGCCAGCTACATGCCTTGCACTGCCTTGGGCACATGGAAGAGAACTGTGAACAAGACAGTCAGAGCTCTTGCCTTTAAAGAGACTGGGAGACTGGCTGCCCTCCCATCCATTCCAGGACTGGTGACCAAACCTTATTTGCTGTCCAAATAATAAAATCTTTAGCTTTTTTCATCTACATATCACTTAAAATACTAATTTTGGCTAGGCACAATGGCTCATGCTTGTAAGCCCAGCATTTTGGGAGGCTGAAGTGGGATCGCTTGAGCTCAGGAATTTGAGACCGGCCTGGGTATGAGGGCAACATAGTGGGACTTTGTTTCTACAAAAGATGAAAAAATAGCTGGGCATGGTGCCATGCACCTGTGATCCCAGCTACTCAGAAGGCTGAGATGGGAGGCTGAAGCCATCTTCAGGCTGAAGCTTCAAATTGAAGTCAAGAATTTGAAGCCATGATCACACTGCTGCGCTCTGGATGACAGAGTGAGACTCTGTCTCAAACGAAAAAAACAAAATAATGTAATATTTTCAAATACCGTTAAGTGCTTTGCAGGGAACACAGAAGGGGCTGAGAAGGAGAATGAATGCAGGGATGAGTGAACTTTAGCTAGATGGGTCAGGGAAGGCTCTCAGAGTCAGTGTTTCAGTGGAGAACCCATGTGAAACGCTGGTGACCATACAAGGTGTGGAAAGGCCTCAGTGCCGCAGAAACTGACGGGCCAGCCTGAAGAGGTATGCAGGAGAAGGAAGAGCACATGAGAGGAGGAGGGAGAGGCAGGCATGGGCCATGCTCACAAGGCTGTGAGAAGTCATTTCTCCCTTTCACGCAGGGGAACGGCACGATCCAGCTCACATGAACAGAAGAGCACTTTTGCCACTATGAGGAGGATGGATTGTAGGTCAATAGAGGAAGCAAAGTAAACATTGAGGAGGTTATCTCAGTTATCCAGGCAAGAGACAATAGTGGCTTGAGCCAAAGGGATAGCAGCAGAGAGGGAGAGAGAACAGATATTTGAGCTTAAACCAGGAGAGTCTGCTAATGGGTTTGATATCAGGGAATAAAGGAAGGGTTCCAATAAGGATGCTCCTAGGTCTTTCAGCTTGAGCCACTGAGTGGATGGTGACATTGTTTACTAAGATGGTGACATCATTTACTGAGATGGATCCAGCCATCTGACCGGCTGAAGCACAGAATTCATCCAGTGCCCTGTGACCCCAAAGGCTGGGAGTTAGCAAGAGTTATTAGTTAAGGAATTTGAGGCTCAGGGCTGCCTTTCCATCTTAGTGAATTGCAAGAGTGCTAGGTAAGACAACTCATATTCATTTCATGAACTCGGTCAGTATTTTGGGGTGGTTAGGATACTGAGGCTGAGATACATGTGAGCATTTACAGCGCGTCATTCATATCTCCACTATTGGGACTGCTGATCTTGAGTTAATTTCCTGCTCCATGGTACATGGCTAAGTTGCTTGCCCTTGACATGGTTGGCTCAAGCTGAGGCAGGGCTGGAGGCGAAGCCCATCAGCATTCCCTTTTCAAAGTTTCAAGGACTGGCTGCCCTCCCATAAATTCCAGGACTGGTGACCAAACCTTATTTTCTGTCCGAATAATGAAATCCTTAGTTTTTTCATCTACAGAGCAAATTCGTAACAGGCAGATGTCATATACAATAGGGCTATAAAACTAATACAGCTGCATGATACTTTCTAATTTGTTCTCTTTTGTCTTCATGGCAGCCCTGATATCCCTGTAGCCAAAGAGAGGTAGGGCTGTGAGGGAAAGGTCTGTGAGCCAGCAACGATATCTCTCATTCCAAACCTCGGTTGCAGCACATTTTGCAGCCGTGGGCAAGTCATCCAATCTGTCCGCTCCTTCTATCTAAAATGTGAAACAAACTGAAAAGTGCTGGGAGAATGCATTAGTTTAGTAGAAGGGTCTGGGCCACTTGTTTCCATTAGCGCAATATGACCTCTTTCTATTTACAAGACTGGCTGCTCTCCTCATTTCACTTTTGGTAGTCAAGTAGATTTGCAAGTAAATGGGAGCTCTGGCGACAATCTGTGGAGCATTCTAAAAGCCTCTGCTTTGCACTGTCCAGAGAAAATGTCAGGGACTCTCGACAGTGTTCCTTAAAGGGGCTTTCAACAGGACTCATGTCAACACTCCCATGAAGCAAGTTTTACATAGAAATGAAATTATTCTCCATTCCTGTTGAAAATTAAAACAACAGGAAATTTGTGCTTTTAAGTGTGGCCTTGAACTTTATATGTTCATTTATCTCAAATGATTGACTGTTGCCTAGTGCATTGTGCTATGACCCATTTAAATGCTTAACAAGTGTTGATGGCCAGATAGACTGATGAATGGGGGGCTAAATTATTGTCAGTAAAAAGTCACCTATTGTTAAGCTTTCCTCTAGCTCTGAAATTCTCACAATTTGGGGTTCAGTATCCTCAGGCATACTTGATATTAACTTCCATCCATCCTCTTTTACTTTAGAGGGTTCAGGTTGCATTTGGATTGAAGTGAAACCAAAAGTAAATTCACTGTGCTTCACCGCAGCTAAAGGAGGACAGTAAAAAGTGCTACCATGGGACATGACTTATATAAAAAGAATCTGAGCTCTGGAGACATCGAGCGTCTTAGCTCAGCTTTACCCCTAAATGGAATATGCAGCTCTCTGTGATATGAGAGTCACTGGAAATCCCCTGTCCCCAAACACCAGGCTGCCATTGTGCTTAGAATTCTCAAGATGCTCATAGATTCTCTGTGTTGACACAAGAAGTCAATGTCATTTATTAATATCTTCACAAGATCA
The DNA here is from genome assembly GCF_001604975.1 of Cebus imitator. Taxonomy (NCBI): domain Eukaryota; kingdom Metazoa; phylum Chordata; class Mammalia; order Primates; family Cebidae; genus Cebus; species Cebus imitator. The sequence continues at coordinate 756,939 of NW_016107682.1, forward strand.
CCCTTTCAGATTAACTGCCCAGTCTAGACACAGGCCCGGGAGGAGGAGCCTGATGAGAACTTAGTGGTCACCAGACCATGAAACAGCCCAGATCTGCTATGGGGTGACCGTGGAGACTCCATGTAGACTCATGGATACCCTCTCCCCATTCTGCCATGAGGGCACTGAAGACACACCCTTCCCCATATACCCAGACACAATCCTTAAGAGGAGCAAAGGGAGGGAACAGAAGTCTGAACAACTAAGCATTTTATGGGAGAGAGACTAAAGAGTTTCATAAGGTGACTATTGAAATTATGATACCAGACTAGGCTTCTTGCAGTGTCTAAAAGCCTTACTACTTACTCAAATTATGAGCCCCAAACCAACAGCTTCAACTGGAAACTCATTAGGAACAAACTTTTAGGTCTCAGACCTGAGACTCCAGACCTAAGGAATCAGAATCTGCATATTAACCAGGCCTCTAGTGGGTTCATAGGCACATTCAGGTTTGAGTAGGGCTGATCTAAAGTACAGAACCCTTCCTTGCCCCTTCCCCACTGCCCAGTAAGGGTAACAGACAGCAATTATGGAACAAAACAAAAGTACCTTATCTAGACATCTTTGTGGCCTGAAGTTAATTTGTGACCCTGACACAGTTGAATGTAAATAAAGAGTAAACTGAAGAGAAGGGTGAGAGCTTCCAGTACCCTTCTGAATCAAAAGCAGGTTAAAAAAACCAAGCTGGCGATTGGGTATCAGTTCACATGTCAACTTTCTCTTGAGTGCTATGTCAAGACAGATTCTGAATCACATCAAAGGTCAATGGGAAAGAGGCCACACATGCCACGTTAGCTATGACTGCATGGGTGAGGGATGGGAGACTCCCAGCATACCTTCTGTGATGGTTAATATTAAGTGTCAGCTTGATCGAATTGAGGTATGCCTAGATGGCTGGTAAAGTATTGTGTCTGTGGAATGCTTCCAGAGCAGACTGACGTTTGAGTTGGTGGACTGGAAGAGGAAGTCCCATCCTCCGTGTGGGTGGCAGTGTGGCTAGAACAAAGCAGGCAGAAACAGGCAAAAGTTTCCTTGCTCAGCCTCCAGATTCTCTTTTTCTTCCCATGTCAGAGGCTTGCTTCCTCCCCTTCTGCCCTTGGACATCAGACTCTAAGTTTCTCTGCCTTTGGATGCTGAGACTTGCCCCAGCAACTTTGCAGGGGCTCCTACGCCTTTGGCCACAGACTGAAGGCTGCATTGTTGCCTTCCCTGGTTTTAAGGCTTTTGGACTTGGACTAAGCCGCTACTGACTTCTCTCTTTCCCCAGCTTGCAGACAGCCTATGGTAGGATGTCATCCTGTAATCACGTGAGCCAGTTCTCCCTAGTAAACTCATATATATATGTGTGTGTGTCTGTGTGTGTGTGTCTGTGTGTATGCATATATGTATAGTAAACTCATATATAGATATGGTAAACTCACAGACACACACAAACAAACATAGTAAACTCATACACACACACACACACACACACACACACACACACACACACACACACACACACACACACATATATATATATCTCCTATTGGTTCTGTCCCCCTGGAGAGCCCTGGCTAAACATGTCTTCCACAAGTTTGTCATCCCTGAGGGAGCAGGTGTGCTGAGAAGGACCAATTTGATTTCATCTGACAGAAGTAGCAACAGGAGAAGTTATAAGCGCTCTCTGCTTTTAAAGAAAGTTTGTGAGTGAATCAAATGGCCACATAGTGAGCCTGTCTCACCTTAGGAGAGTCCTGGCCCTCATTCTCTAAGCTGGCTCCTTGCTTGGGGCCCCACTTATTTGGCTTTGTACTCATTAAGATGAGAGTGGCCGAAAGGAAGGGTTTTGCTAAGCATGGTGTCAGAAATCAAATGATCAGAGCAAGCCATGCTCACCCTGCTAGTGAAAACCTTGCTTTCATAAGTTGTGGTCTTTTTTTTCCCTAAAGAGATGGGGTCTTACTATCTTGTCCAAGCTTGTCTTGAACTCAGGCTCAAGCAATCCTCCTGCCTCAGCCTCCCAAGTAGCTGGGATTATAGGTATGTTTAACCAAGCCTGGCTCCTCATAAATCTTAAAATCACCTGATTATACAGGATTTGGGTCCCTTTGGAATTTTGCCAGCAAAGATATTTTTGTTGAGTCAGAAATACATTTTCTTAAAAATGTATTGTTTAAAAGAAATTTCATAATTAAAGTTTTATTGTTTAAATCAGATTTCTTGTTTCCTTCCCTTCCTTATGGCATTATAGTAAGGATACTGAAGCAGGAGTGGAGAAGATGTGTGTCCTAATCCTGATCCTCCTATTTATTAGCTAGGTCTGAGGGTAGTTAATAAATCCCTCCAACCCTCACTGGTGACTGATATATACTAAGCAATCAGTACCATTTTTTTAAAAAAGAAATCAATCCTAGCTTCCTCTATAAATTTTGTTTAATTTGAGTCCTTATCATTGTTAATGGAGTTATTTCTTTCATCTATCAAATTTTCAGAGCATCTGGCAGATGCTGGAGGTGGGAGGAAAATGGATCTTTGCAGCTAGGGTTATTCGTCTTCTGCCTTGAATGATTTCATAGCACAGAGCTTCCCGGAAGCAAGAGACCTTGCCAGAAGACCCCTTGAGGTCCCTGGCACCTTTAAAGTTATGTGATTTCCTAAATAAATGTGTGTGGTTGAAGAATATTAATAGAAGCAAAAGTACAACCAGAATTTGCCTCTTAGCTCCCCACCAAGTGGCAAAAATAAACAAGCCAACAATAAACGCTCTTACAGATGGCCATGCCTGTGCCCCATCCCCAGCCAGATCACAAGAGCAGATGAGGCCCACTGGATGCCTGATGTGTGACAGGGCTGAGGTGCTGGCTCTGAAGTCCCCAGACAGACTGTTTGCTTCCTGATTCCAAGGAACCCATCCCAGCACCCCTTGTAAGCAATTGCACTTGCTGGGGCACCATAAGGGAGAGAATTGCGTCCTCCTCCCCAAATTCATATGTTGAAGTCCTAACTCCAAATGTGGCTGTATTTGGAGACAGGGCCTTTAAGAGGTAATTAACATTAAATAAGGTCATAAGGATGGATCCCTCATTCAATATGATGAGTGGCCTTATAAGAAGAGAGGCACCAGGGGTACCTTGTACAGAGGAAAAATTATGTGAGGACACAGACAGAAGATGAGTGTCTGAAGCCAGGAAGATGGGTCTCACTAGAAACCAATCTTGTTGGCACCTGATCTTGGACTTCCATCCTTCATAACAGTGAGGCAATACATTTCCGTTATTTGAGCCACTCCTTCTGTAGTATTTTATATGGCAGCTCAAGCCGATCAATACAAGAGTCTCTAGCAGGCTGGAGGTTGGGCCCCACAGCTACAACAGGCCCCTGCTGGACAGCCAGGGAGCCCCAGGTTAACGACCAAAGGCTGACTCCCTTCTCAGTGAGCTGGGCAGGAAAGAGGGAGAGGGCTGAGGTTCCTGGGCCTGTTTCCTGTTGCCAACTTGATTTGGAGGCTGAGAGCAGGGACAGCAGATGGGAGAGTGATGAGCTCCTCCTGCTGTAGGTGATTCATAGGGCATCCGGGCACGCAGCCCACCTCCAGTACCAGTGGGAGCTGATTTCACAGCCCTCCGCCAGCCTCCGCTCAGCCCATGAGAACCACATGAGGCTGGGAGGTGGCAGGAGAAAGGGGCTATTCTCATGGCCCAGGGAAACCAGCAGCCAAACTCACTGCATCTTGCTTTTGCCCTCTGTGGCCTTTTGTCCGTTTTTCCATTAACCTACTTAGGGCAGCTGCATTTATAACCCTATTTGCCTTCAACTTGTACTAGCTGAATTCCTACCTCACTTTCACAGGCATCCTGCATTTCTGCCTCTTTTGGGTGACTTCTAGACTTCCCCATAGATACCTGCTCTTCACCAAAAGGAGTCCCACACCTTCCAGCAGGACCCTGGGAAGTTTCTCCCTGACAGCAGAGCTACATTCTGGCCACATCTTCTGGCACCTTTTGGCCTATTCAGCTGGGTGAGACTTGAGTTCCCTGCTTTGTAGTGTAAGGATTCAGACTACATGAAAATAGAATAATGCAGCTCTTTGGCTCTTTCCCCAAAGACAGTCTACACTAGGGTTTCTGACCCATTTCCTCCTCTCCTTTATCCTTGCCACAAAATGCCTTGGTCAGGATACTTGGCACTGGAAATCTATCACGTTCCAAGCAGGAAGTGAAGGGCCCCTTTCCTGGGGCTTCCGGATGTTCCCAGCATTACATGAGGCACATGGAGATTTGATCTCCTAATTGTCCAAGGGTTTCTCTTTCTTCAGGACACCCCGGTGGCATTATAACCACTCTTCCCTTCCCTTTCTGGCACCTTTCTTTCCTCAGGGACGGAAGGTTTCTCTCTCCATGAGATTTATTGTTACAGACATAATCCTGAAGGTAACAGTGGTTTACCCAAGCTTGTGTCTGTGCTGCCTGGTGCCTGTCCCCATCATCCTGGCCGGGCACTACAGCAGCAGGAGTCTGGAGTGGCTTCCTAGGCCCCAGCATGCTTTCCACACATGTCCAGAAGCATGAGAAGCAACATTAACCTTTTAGGAGAGTTTCCAGGGCAAATGAGAGTCCCTGGAGTGTTATTTATGTATCTTCTTTTCTTCTTCTTTTTCCCCCCCTTTTGGAAGCAGCCATTTGGAATGGACAGAATGAAACAGAAGTCAAAGAGCTGTCTACACGTCCTTCCCAAGCTCTAATTAAGATGGAAGCTCATTTGCCTTTCTGAGGATTGGTGCAATCAAGCATATGACAGAGCAAGGTTTTGGAACATTTTTATCAGTTTTGGAACCACAGCTCCTCTGTGGCCAAATTTCCCTTTATGTCTCAGGTTTCAGAGCATGGCCTGACATTTCCCGTACAGAGAGGCCGCTCCCCTGCCCTCCTGATTCAGCTGACCACTGTGCCCTGTAGCGACATGCAAAGGGTAGGAGTGGACACATTCCAGCTCGCTGGGGTTTGGAGCGGCACCCCTCAACCCCAGAGAAGGGATTCTCTGTGGAGGCTGAGTTGGCAGTGCTCAAGCTTGCTTTGCGGTTGGCACGTAGGCCATCAGAATTCATCTGAGTATCAACCTGCCAAGCTGAGGCCGTCCTGGGGCACAGAGATTTATTGCTAACAGAGGAAAGAAAAGAAGCCCATTTCCTGAATTCTACTTTGCAGGCCACTCTCATGGAAAGGAACTTCCCTGCTGTCCTGATCAGTTCAATACCTAACTCATCGTGCCTGTGTTCTTCCCTGGCAGCTCAGGCCAGTCTGCTACCAGGAACAGGTGCCAAATCAGACTGTGGAATTTTCCCAGCAGGCCCCAGGGTGTGTTGCTGTCAAGGCAACTGTGGTAGGGTTGGGGAATAACTAGTGAACCACAAATCCAGAAAAGGAAGAGGAGGCCTCCTTTTTGGCTTGGGCCAACTCAGGTACAGGCTGTCCCTTGAGGAAAGCTGTGAGACACCCCCAAGCTCCAGTGCCAAGGCCAGACAAGGCCAGGGAAGGCCAGACTGGACCCCAGGGGCAGCTTCCCAGACCTAGGTTAACCAGACCAGGTGAAGACGGCTGAGAAAGGCTGCCTGCTAAGGCCACAGCAGGCTCTGCCCAGGAGGAGCAGCAAAACACAGCTGGTTGCTAGGCAAGACCTAGAGACCTGTATTCAGTGAACAATAGCAGTGAGGAAATGAAGTGAGGCCTGAATCTAAGTGGGTACCAGGGAGGAAGCAGAGCTGTGTGCTATATGGAAGCAGACCTGGTATTCAGAAAAGCAGAAACAGAGCTAGTGATATCCAAAGACAAAGAGTAGAAACAGGGAGGCTAGTTGGGGCCAAACAGTGGTCAATACCCATCCGCATTATCTAAGAGAACTGGTTCCTCCTCCTCCTTGTGGCGGGAGCTCTGCCCATGGCCAGCACAGCACACAGTATACCAAGACAAATGGAGATCTGTCATCAGAGTGCTCGCATGCCTTTACTTGTCCTGGGCCCCAAAATCTTAACTGCAAATCTGAGAGCACATCCCACATCAGTGGGAATGAGCGCTGCGGGGTTAGACTGCCACAGAAACAGGAAGAGGAGAGTTAGGGCACACTGACAGTAGCCAGAGTTTTGCTCTTCCTGAGATTTTGCTTAACTTGAAGATTTCTTTAACTTCACAAAGACAATTAAATGTTTTGTTGGGAATGACTGAGGTCATAATTTGAAACGTGAATCGTAGTTTTAAAACCTCGCTCTACATTAATTTAGAAAATGAAATTGTCCACGGCAAATTAAAAATACAGAAGTCTGGGTCTTCATCACTAAACAAACAAATCAGGTGTTCTTCCTCAGAGCACTGGATTATTCTGTTCTCATCAAGTTTTGATTTGTCAACTTTTATTGCTCCTCTTCCATGTATACACTTTTTCACAGAAGTATGATCTCTCTGATTTGAAGTCTAAGTTGAAATTCCCATTGGGCTGAAACATTGGTACCATGACACTCCCTGTCTTCCAATATCAAACATCCCTCTGATTGCAAAGTTTGAGGTTTTCCTTTCTAACCATTATTGAGTAGGTATGGAAGGATATTGTTCTGGCCAATGGCCTTTTAAGAAGGTGGAATAAAGCTATTTCCTCCTACTTTTTAAAGGGGCACAGCAAGGAGTGTCTAATATTTGTATGGGATCAAAAGTCTCAGCATTTGGGATAGCCATCTAGTAAAAGGAAGAGTAAATTCACAGTTCCTGAGTACTCGGGTGCCAAGCCTCATGCTGGTGCTGTCCTGTGTATTACGTCATTATATCCTTAGAATAACCTGAAAAGGAGTCTTTGCTCCCATTTTTACATAGGAGTATAGTAACATCCAAACAGATTAGAGGTTATAGGGTGCCTGTCTGAGAGAGCTCACGATGGAACCTAGGTCTCATTCTAGACCATGGGAATTCTGGATTGACCTGTTTCATTCTCTTCTGTTGCTGGTGGCTGTTTTGAGCTGCTTGTTTCTTCAACCCCTTCATGTTCCAGCTTGGTAGCTTGAAGTATTAGCTACGTTCATAATTACATAAAAAAACTGGCTAATCCATTTGGAAAAGAGCTTTATGTTCTCATTTTCCAGTAGTTATTGTTTAATATTGGATCTATAACTTAAATGTGGAAGGTACTCTGGCAAAAATTCTGATGATTCTGCAAGCTTTATCGCCCATGATGAAAGGCAAAAAAGTACATGAGGCAACCTCATTGACTCCTCCTTTCCCATTTGCAGGTTTTAGAAGTTCTCATGTATCTGTGGGCATCATAATTCTTGCCAGGAACTGAGTCCATTTTTCTTCTGTTATCTCCATTTTGTTTTCACTTACCTATTCTTCCTTATGTGGGACACACAGATCTCTTGATTCTGGGATTGCATCTCCATACGCAACTATATTTTTAAGGCACAAATAGTTTCAATACATCTAATAGAAAGAGCTCTAGGTATACAGAAAAGTGGAAACGAAGAGATTATTGGCCTATATCAGAATTGATTGTAAAGAGACCTTCAAAACCCATGCCTGTCCATAGGAAACCTGGTTGTGGCAGAGGGAAAACAGAAGCAGTATTTGGATCTGAAAACAGACAATTAGAGGCACTCAGGAAAGTATCTTCAGAGAACATTAACTATTGAATAAAAACACCAAATGACTGGGGCACAGGTGCTGTTTTTTATCACTTAATACTACTGAGAATCTGGATTTGAGATGAAAGGGAAAGAGCTGGAGATGGACAACTGCCTGCCCAGGTAGCACTGACAAGCTGGATTTGGATTTGGGGCCCATTGGCCTAAAATCCCGGAATAGTGGGTTCTTGGCCATGGGTGGTTTATAGTTCACATGCACAGAAAGAATATGCCTGGCAAGAGGCTAGACTTTTAACTCAATATAGTATGTTGTAGGGAGAAAAAGAGTTGGATAAATCTGGGAAACCAGTTGCCATAGAGCATGTTAGATAAAAACATGGAAAGAAGAAACAAAGTGGCAAAGTACCAAGTGGGAGTAGGAAACAGTCTTCAGTATCAGTGCACATCATATGGAAAATTCACAGGTAGAGATGGGATGATGATACAGGCATCTGGTCCTCTGTTACTGATGCCTGAGGAAACTTCAAAGCAAGTGTATGCCTTAATTGGGGGAATAAAGCAAGTGGCCAGGAGGCTAAAAGGCAGGAACAGGTTATGAAATTGGTCCCAGAGTGGTTTGCATTGATTACATTCAAGAAGGAAGCTGAGATCATCTCCAGGTTGCCAGGGGTTATTGAAAACTGGCTAATGTATGAGAGTGGGAGGCAGCGAGTGGAGCATGGCTTTTTAAAAGGCTCAGGGCTGGGCCATAAACACATTATTGGGTTTAACTTCACATATACTAATAAAATTGGGTGGAGTGAGGCTCCATCAGGTGAAGGGGTATCTTACTGACTCATTTCTTTATTCAACAAATATGAATTGAGTGACTTTTATTGGGATGCAGAGGATAGAGCACTGAATGAGAGAGGCAAGAGCCTTTCAGTGATTGAGTCTACTGAGAAATGGGAGAGGGAGAGAAAATAGAAACAGAATAGCAATTAAATACATAACATTTCATATAGTGATATGTGCTGTGAAAAAAAGTGACAAGATGGACTGACAGTGAAGATGAGTTCAGTCCACCTTAGATGGGGAGGTTGTCAGGGCAGGCACCTCTGAGAAAGTGACATCGGAAGTGAGTTCTGAATTGTAAGATGAATCCACAATGTAAAGGGATCGGAGGGCAGGTGGAGGGTGGGCGGAAATAATCCAAGCAGAGGGAGCCACACATGCATTGGCACTGAGGGAGGACCCTACCTTCACAGTTTCAAATAGGAAGTAGGCCTATTTGTGATTGGGAGGTGGTCAGTAAGAGGAAGGTGGGAAGAAATAAGGTTAGAAAGGTAGACAGGGCCACATGATGTGGAAACGGTGAGAAGTTTGGATTTCTTTCTAAATGCAATAGGAAGGCATTGGAAGGTTTTCAGCAGGTGAGTGGCTTGAATTAAACTTATGCTTTGGAAAGATCATTTTGCTGCATGTTGAGTGGATTGTGCAAATGGGAAGATCGAAACAGGAACATTAGTTAAGAGGTTGCTGATAGTGGCACCAGGAGCTAGGATGGCAGAAATGTAGATGGAGATAAAGAGGCAGAGTTTGGAATACGCTTCCTCCATTCGCTCACATGTCTTAGTTCTCAACCTGAGGTATGTCTCTACCTAAATGTCACCGTTTCAAAGAGACCTGTCCTGGCCACCCTATCTACAAAACACACCCTACTCCACTCCACTGCCACTCCCTGCCTTCCATGATGCTCTAGTCTCTTATCCGAATTTATTCACCTTCATGGTGCTTGTCATCTGATATTGTTATATGTTTACTTATTCATATCTGTGGTCTGCATAACTCACTAAATATATGCAACATTGAGTCTGGGATTTTTCTGTTTACTTCTGTAATCCTAAGCACCTAGAACAGGAAGGCTAAATTAACACCTTGAAGGTGAAGCCAAAAGACTTGCTGAAAGACTGGAAATAAAAACTGAAGGGAACAAAGAAGGTAAGTTCATGACTCAGTTTCTGGTCTGAACTAGTTTTCACAGAAGGAGATGCTTTCCTGGAGACAGGACACTGCAACACCACAGCAAACAGATGGTAGTGAGTCACCCAGTCTTTCCCCAAAGGATCCTACCGTCACTTACTCTGGTAGCCATTCACTGGAGAGAGGATTAACTAGGCATTTTGAGGATGAGAGAATGCTAATACAACCAATTTAATGAGCGACTAGGCTCCCAGCTCTGAGAGAGGCCCAGAGCAAGGAAGGGCTCTGTAGCAGGTCCAGACTGTGGTACAGGCCACCCTGCTTTTTGGACAATATGACCCAGCAGACTCTGGTCATTAGAGACATCCATGGTAAGAAAAACTGTCATGTGGTGTTTAAGGTAAGACTAGTAGGAGAATCACAGTATGGACTCTTAGGGTTTTAGATCAAGGCCATGACATGTACAGCAGAAAATTCCATGCCTTTCAAAAGATAACAACTCGAATGCTACTTGACCATGGTAGAGATGAAATGCCTGACAATGGAACAGCAAGTGAACGTGTGGTCAGAATCGCCCATGATCTGGGTCCTAGCAGACTCACCAAGTCATAAAGTAAGGCGGATCAACCACAATCCATTGAAAGATGGAACCAGAACATCCAGGATAGGTCACAAGCAAGGTCAGAAGGAACAAGGAAGCCACACAAGCAGGTGACTTGGTCTCCTGTGTCACCCCCCACTGAATGGCCACATCTTCCCTCAGCTCACATCTGTGGCTGCATGAGAGACCCTTATAACAAAGTGGTGGAGGGAAAAAAAAGGCTGAGCTTGTAAGTGAAAACCGAAAGTAAATGCTGCTACCTTACTCAGAGAACACCTTGAAAGACAGCAGTGAATAGAAATCCTCTCGACAGGCAGAGCCTCAGGTGGTATACCTGGTCAGCTACTTCATGTGGAAAAGGAAGTGGCCTGCAGTAAGAATACATGTGGGTTTGTGGGCAGTAGTAAATGATTTGGCTGCTTGGTCAAGGGTCTGGAAAGAGAAAAATTGAAAGATTGGACAATGAAATCTGAGAAAGAGGCATATGAATGGACTTATCAGAGTGCACGCAATGTGAAAATCATTGTGTCCATACTATGCACTTATCAGAGAGCATTAATCACAAACAAAGCACTAAAACATCAAGCAGACAGAACGACTTAGCTGGTTGACACTAGCAAGCCTCTCTCATTGGTGAGAGTGCTGGCACAATGGAGGTGTGAAAGAAGAACTGTAGTAGCATGATTGGAAGCTATTCATGGGTTCAACAGCATAGTTTCTCATCTGCCAAAGCTGATCTGGATACTCCCACTGACAATTGTCAATCTGCCATCTCTAGGCCCCTGATATGACCAGTCTTCCCAGGGGATCAACCAACCACTTGATGGTAAGTTGATTACATTGGATCCCTCCACTTGGGAGGAACAGTGGCACATATTCTGGGTATGGGTTTGTCTTTCCCGCCTGTAGGGTTACAGCCTGCACTACTATACAAAGGCTTTTAGAGTGTTTGGTGCATTGACTTACCATCTTATGTAATAATCACTGGACAAAGGAACCCAAGCAGTGGTTCTCAGAGTGTGGTCTCTGGATCAGTAGCATAAGCATCACTTAGGAACTTAAGAGAAATGCAAATTCTTGGGCCCCACCCCAGACTTACTGAATGAGACTCTGAGGTAGGGCCCAGAAATTTGTGTTTTAGCAAGCCCATAAGGTGATTTAAAAAAAATTTGTGGGTACATAGTAGATATACATATTTATGAGGTACATGAGATACATTGATACAGGCATACAATAAGCAGTAATTGCATCATGGAAAATGGGGTATCCATTCTTTCAAGCATTTATGCTTTGTGTTACAAACAATCCAATTATACTCTTAGTTATTTTAAAATGTACAATTAAATAATCATTGATTATAGTCACCCAGTTGTGTTATCAAATACTAGGTCTTATTAATTCTTTTTAACTGTATGCATTTTTCTGTACCCATTAACCATGCCCACTCTCCCCAGCCAATTCTTCAGGTGATGTTAATATACACCAATGCTAGAGAACCACTGTTTTACAACAAAGACGATGTGGCAGTGGACATATGATCATAAAATCTACTGGTCTTATCACATAATGCATCATCAAGAAGTTACTAGACAGACAGAATGATGAAATGGTCTTTCAGAAGCATAATGCCTGCTTAGAGATATTCCTTGTGTAGATGAGATGCTGTCTTGTAGGATATAGGATACACTTTCTATCTTTCTAAATCAAAATTCCATGAGAGATTTAAGCCACACTGAAAATGATTTGTGTAACTATTTTCTCCATTCTCCTATTTCTCACAAGGGTGGTCCACAGCTAATATTACCCTAGACTGTTAGGCAGAAAGTTAATTTGTTATGCACAATGGATGCCTTAGAATCCTTGGTAAGAATAGCAGCCATAAACCAATGACCACTTTTTTGTGCTGTGGCCCCAGTAGGTAGAATAAATGGATCTGGGAAACACAGGGTGGCTGTAAGAATGGCCTTGCTTCCCATCACTCCCAGTGACTCACCTGAGAGATCTGTGCTTTCTGTCCCTACAGCAGGGCTCTGTGAGTTCCCAGAGAATATGTTTCAGCACAAAGAAGGAGTAAATCAAAAAATTGAAAAAACATCTTATCTGGAAAGGAATGGATTAAACTTAGGGGAAGGATGAAATAAATTTAGGATAACTACACAACCTACATTGAGAGCAACGCTTACAGTTTGTAACAGCAGAATGAGGGGGGCTAAGAGGCAGGTATCCAAAATCAATAGAATTAGACTTTATGAATGGCAATGTGATGAAGAATGCAGAAAGAATTAAGACTATGCATATGCAAATTATAAAAGTGAAAATTTTATATATATATATATATATGTAACTGAGACTGAGAGATGATAGATAGATAGATAGATAGATAGATAGATAGATAGACAATAGGTAGATATCTGTCAGTCTCAGGGAGAAATAAGTATTGAAGGAAATGAAGGAAGAAGAAAGTAGAGAGTTGGTGATGGCAGGTGCTCTCCTAGCTAAGGTGCTTAGGGAAGACCTGAACAAGAATGAAGAGATGGAGATGTAAATCATGAAGTTCAGAGGGTGGGGTCAGGGGAGCACTCGTGACAGAAGAAACAAGTGCAAGAAACAGACAGGATGTTAGTATGTAGGTCAGCAGGAGGGAGGTGGGATGAGTGCTGGATATTTGAGGAATAAGAAGATGTTTGAACAAAGTAAATGAGGAGAGTGGGAAGGCCAACTACTAGAGGTATGGGATAGAGGGTTTCAGGCAGTGGTGGGTGACCATTTGAGGTTTTAAAATTCAAAGTGAGACTACTCAGCATGGTTCTGTAATTTTTTCCCCCGGTAATGTTAAGATTTAAGGATGTAGACACAGGAGAGGGTGTAAATGTAATCAGGAGCAGGGCTTAACCAGGTGAGGCGGACGGAGGGAAAAGAGAGCAAGAGACTTAAGATGCATGTGGGTTGTTCTGATGATGCGATTTAAACTAAGTAAGAAGTGGGGACATGAAGTAGGATGATGGGTAGTGAAGAATTTCTAGGTTCAACAGATTTAAAAAATGACTAACCCTGAAGAAGGGATGCAATTTGGCTACATAAAGAAGCTATACACCTATGTAGAAATAGAGAAACTTGAGGATGAGAACACCACATGGGTATATAGGTGGTTTTAAGAAGGAGAACACACTTGGGGCCAGTTGGCAGACAGGATACTTACCTGGCCCAGATCTCAAACAACCTAGAAGCCTAGTCCAACCAGGAGGGCATCTGCAGGGAGTCTCATCTGGCTAAAAGTAGGACATCTGACAAATTCTCAACTTACTCTACTGACAGAATCATCAATCAGTAAAGTGGAGGGAGAGGCGGGGGAGTTTCTACTTGAACAAGGAAGAATGCCTTGGTGAAAGTGAAATTGATGAGAATTTGGAGAGAAAATTGTCTGATTCCCTTACCTGCTCTAAATGAGCCCAATTCCCCTAGTTCATGAGATTACCAAATCTATTATTGGTGGTTTTTGTGGAATTGTGAAAAACTCAAATAATATTGGCAACAGGTAAAAGTTCCAGTCTTAAGAATGAAGGTAGAATCTGCAAAGTACCACAGGACTGCTAGAGAAAAGGATAATCAGATTTAAAAAATTATACAGGATTTCGGTCCTTCCCTAAAGGATGTGGATTAGTTAACCAGAAGTATGCTTCTGTGGTAGTTGAAGGGAAGCAGGGGTGGGAGTTAGCTGGGGAAGCTATAATGTCAATCCCAATGGCCTCAAGATGTTGCTACAATGAACTAAATCTGCATATGGCAATAAATTGGTCCCACAATAACTTTTTTACTGTATTCTTACATGGATTAGTACATGGCCTAATCCCCAGGCCATGGACTGGTACCCATCCATGGCCTGTTAGGAAACAGGCCACATAGCAGGAGGTGAGTGGCGGGCTAGAGAGCAAAGGTTCATCTGTATTTAAAGCTGCTCCCCATGGCTCACATTATTGCCTGAGCTCTGCCTCCTGTCAGATCAGCAGTGGCAGTAGATTCTGATAGCAGCATGAACGCTATTGTGAATTGCACATGTAAGGGATCTGGGTTGCACCCTCCTTATGAGAATCTAATGCTTGATGATCTGTCACTGTCTTCCTTCACCCACAGATGGGGCCATCTAGTTGCAGGAAGACAAGCCCATGGCTCACACTGATTCTACATTATGGCGAGTTGTATAATTATTTTAATTACATATTTAATTATATATTATGATGTAATAATAATAGAAATAAAGTGCACAATAAATAGTATGTGCTTGAATCATCTTGAAACCACCCACTATCCCTGGTCCATGGAAAAATTGTCTTCCCCAAAATCTGTCCCTGGTGCCAAAAACCTTGGGGACCACTGGATTAGCATTTACCCACCTTATTTCTAGTCCCTAAAGCAACTCTGTAAGTTGGAATTCTTATACTTACCTTACATTTGAAGCAACCAAGGCTAAACAAAGTCGTTGACTTTTCCAGAGTCACAGAGGATATAATAGAATCAAGATTCAAATCCAGGTTAGTCTTTTTCCCACGACCGTTTTAAAGTCTTCCTTGCATCTGAAAAACAACACAATGCAAAGTGTGTGTGAGAGACAGTTTTGCAGTGATAAGTAAAAAGAGATTGTAAATTTAAAAGGACAATTTAGTTGACAGCAAGCTCTCTTAGAACCAGTAGTATAATTTGGTCATCAAAAAAAGCTAACGTGATCTTAGTTTGCATCAATATAGGATCAGAATCTTGAATGGTTCACTGTCTCAGACTACAGTATTATTTCCTGTGATCACTATGCCTGCAAAGAGATACAAGCAGACTAGATCATATTTGTACAGGAATAACTAATGGAATAAAAATTCAAAATCATGTTTTGAGGCACTCAGAGAAGGGAATACCTAGAGAGGCTACGCTATCTTTCCTGAAATAGTCAATGGCTTTTCTTGTGGAAGAGAGAATAAACTTGTTTTGTATGACAATCAAATAATAGAATAAGGATGAATTAATAAAAGTCAGAGATTCAAACAAAATAGGTACTACCTAAAAAATGCATTGTTTCTCATCCTAGTGTGTTTGCCAGCTACAGAGAACTGATATTATAGAGCATCTCAAGCCTCCGATGGGTGATGGTATGACATGAATTTTACGTTCTCTTCCAATCCTAAGATTCTATGGTTTAATGACTTCTCATTTATAAAAAATAAATTTTATATATACTATTTAATTTTGTAATGCACAAATATGATTAGATCACACCTGACTTTAAAAATTAAACTTTGATACTTAATTTTAATTTATTCATTCATTCATTATTTATTTATTTATTAACAGGGTCTTGCTCTGTTACCCAGGCTGGGGTACAGTGGTGCAGTCACAGCTCAGTGCTACCTCAAACTCTTGGGCTCAAGTGAGGCTCCTACCTCAGCCTCCTGAGTGGCTAGGACTGCAGGGGTGCACCACAATGCCCAGCTAATTTTTAAATTTCTTTCGTAGAGAGGGAGTCTTGCTCTATTGCCCTGAATGGTCTCAAACTCCTGGCCCCAAGTGATATCCCTGCCTCGGCCACCCAAAGTGCTGGGATTATAAGTGTGAGCCGCTGCACCTGGACTTCTTTATTTTTTAATTTGTTTCCCCCTTTTTTCCCATTACATCTATTTCAGCAGCTCTGCACTCCCAAGTGTCAAATTCAGCTCTGCTACTGATTAACTGCATATTTGCAAAAAAGTTATTTAACTTCTCCATGCCTTGGTTTTCTCGTTTGCAAAATGCCAATATTAATACCTGTTCATAAGATTATTATTAGTATTAGTGAGTTAATAAATGTACACCCTGGAGTTATTGTGATTTTGCTTCCATACCACTGCAACAAAGCAAATATCATAGTAAAGTGAGTCACAAATTTTTTGGTTTCACAGTGTATATGAAAATAATGTTCACACTATAGTGCAGTCTCTTAAGTGTGCAACAGCATTATGTCTAAAAAACATTACATGCCTTTTTAAAATAATTCTCTATGCTAAAAAACATAAATAATGATCTGTACCTTCAGCAAGCCATAATGTTTTTGCTGGTTGAGCCTTGCCTCAATGTTAATGGCTGCTGGCTGATCAGAGTTGTGTTTGCTGAAAGTTGGGGCGGCTTCGCAATTTCTTAAAATAAGACAATAGGCCAGGCGTGGTGGTTCATACCTGTAATCCCAGCACTTTGGGAGGCTGAAGTGGGTGGATTGCCTGAGGTCAGGAGTTTGCAACCAGCCTGAGCAATATGATGAAACCCCATCTCCACTAAAATACAAAAAATTAGCAGGGCATGGCAGCATGTGCCTATAGTCCAGTGACTCGGGAGGCCGAGGCAGGAGAATGCCTTGAACATCAGAGGCAGAGGTTGAAGTGAGCTGAGATCATGCTACTGCACTCCAGCCTGTTGACAGAGCAAGACTCCGTCAAAAAAAAAAAAGTAAAGAAAAGAAAATGGCAATGTCATTTGCCACATCTATTGACACTTTCACAAAAAATTTCCCTGTGGCATATGAAGCTGTTTGAGAAATTTTAATAGAACTGCTTTCAAAATTGTCCATTCTCTCAAACTCTTCTACTTTTATGTCAACTCAATTTATGTACTATTCTAAATCCTTTGTTATTTCAACAATGACCACAGCATCTTCACCAGGAGTAGATTCCATCTAAGAAAACCACTTTTTGTTGCTCATATAAGAAGCAATTTCTCTTCCACTCAAGATTTATCATGAGATTGCAGCAATTCAGTCACATCTTCAGGCTCCACTTCCAATTTTAGTTCTCTCACTATTTCCAACATATCTGCAGTTCCTTCATCCACTGTAGTGTTATAAACCTCACTTATTTCAAAGCTTCTGAGAGAAGTTCTCAATCAGCTTCTCCCAAACACCTGTTAATGTTGGTATTTTGACCTCCTCCTATGAGTCACAGATTTTTTTTAATGGCTTCCAGAATTATGATTCCTTTCCAGAAAGTTTTTAATTTACTTTGTCCATATCCATCAGAAAAATTACTATCTATGGCAGCTACAGTCTTACAAAATATATTTCTTAAATATTAAGACCTGAAAGTCAAAACTGTTCCTTGATCCATGGACTGTAGAATGGATGTTGTTAGCAGGCATGAAAATGATAAACTGAATAAAGAAAATGTGGCACATATATACCATGGAATACTATGCAGCCATAAGAAAAGGATGAGTTCATGTCCTTTGCAGGGACATGGATGAAGCTGGAAACCATCATTCTCAGCAAACTAAGACAAGAATAGAAAACCAAACACTACATATTCTTACTCATCAGTGGGAGTTGAACAATGAGAACTCATGGACACAGGGAAAGGAACATCGCACACCAGGGCCTGTTGGGAGGTGGGTGCTAGGGGAGGGATAGCATTAGGAGAAATACCTAATGTAGATGACGGGTCGATTGGTACAGCAAACCATCATGGCAAGTGCATGCCCATGTAACAGACCTACACTTTCTTCACATGTACCACAGAACTTAAATTATAATTTTAAAATAAAATAGGCACAATTTTAAAAAAGCACACAATTTGGGGCTAGTGCAGTAAGCCTACACCTGTGGTCCCTGCTACTTGCAACTCAGGAGACTGAGGCAGAAAGATCACTTGAGCCCAGGAAAAAAAAGAAAAGAAAAGGAAAAGAAAACAACATCCATCTCCTTGTATATCTCCAGTGGAGCTTGCACATGACCAGGTGCATTGTCAACAAGTGGTAACACTTTAAGAGGAATCCTTTTTTCTGAGCAGTAGATCTCAACAGTGGGCTTAAAATATTCAGTAAACCATGCTCTAAATAGATGTACTGTGCTGTCATCCAGGCTTTGTTGTTCCAGTTATACAGTATAGGTGGAATAGATTCAGCACCATTCTTAAGGGTCCTAGGATTATCAGAATGGTAAATGAATATTGGCTTCCACTTAAGGTCACCAGCTGCATTAGCTCCTAACACGAGAGTCAGCCTGTCCTTTGAAGCTTTGAAGCAGGGCATTGACTTTACTTCTCTAGCTATGAAAGTCCTAAATGTCATCGTCTTTCAATAGAAGGCTATCCTGTTTATATTTAAAATGTATTGTTTAATGCAGCCACCTTCATCAATTATCTTAGCAAGATTTTCTGGATAACTTGCTGTAGCTTCTACACAAGCACTTGCTGCTTCATCCTGTGTTTTTATGTTTTAAAAAGGGCTTCTTTCCTTAAACCTCATGAGCAAACCTCTGCAAAATACATTTTCTTCTGTAGCTTCCTCATTCTTCTCAGTCTTCATAGAGTTGAAGTGAGTTAGGGCCTTGCTCTGGATTAGGCTTTGGCTTAAAGGAATGTTGTGGCTGGTTTGATCTTCTCTCCAGACCACGCCAACATTCTCCATATCAGCAATAGGGCTGTTCCAATGTCTCATAATTTGTGTGTTCACTGGACTAGCACTTTTAATTTCCTTCAGTAACATTTCTTTTGCATTCACAACTTGGCTAAATATTTGATATGAGAAGCCTAGCTTTGGGCCCATCTTGGTTTTTGACATGCCTTCCTCACCAAGTTTCATCATTTCTGAGTTTGATTTAAAGAGATGTGTGACTCTTTCTTTCACTTTAACAGTGAGAGGCCATTGCAGGGTCATTATTCAGCCTAATTTCAATATTTTTGTGTCTTGGGGAATAGGGGGAGAGGTAGAGAAATTGGGGAACAGCCGGTTGGTAGAGTAGGCAGAACACACACAACATTTATTAAGTTCACTGTCTTAAACGGGTGCAGTTTGTGGTCCCCCAAAACAATGACAATAGTAACATTAAAAATGTCATGGCTCACAGATCATCATAACAGATATAATAATAATTATAAAAGTGTGAACTGTTGTAAGAATTACCAAAATGTGACACAGAGACAGGAAATGAGCAGGTGGCTGGAAACGCGGTGCCGATAGACTTGCTCCATGCAGGGCTGCCACACATCTTCCACTTGTGAAAGTGTGGTATTTGTGAAGCACAATAAAGTGTGTGCAATAAGATGAGGTATGCCTGTATAGGTAAAGAACTTGAAATCATACCTATCGCCTAATACACACCAGACAAATCTAAGCCATCATTATTCCCCATGTAAATCTTTCCATGTCAACTGGCAGCAGCACCAATAGACTGTGATAGCTGTATAATAAATATTCTGTAATTTATTCAGTCTCTCTTCTTTTGATGAGTTTTCTTTTGTTTCCCCATTTCTTCCCCCTCACACAGCAGCAGTGCAATATACATCTTTGTACTTATGTCTTTTTGTATTGCTGTTTGATTTCTATAACATTAAAATCGAAGTGGATGGCTGGAGTGAAGACTATATGTATTTTTAATTTTAAGAGTTGTTGTCATTTTATCTCCACTAGATAAGGCTGCAAGTCTTCATATTTCCTCCAGTAATATATAAGAGTACACTTTTCCCTACACGCCCACCAATACTAGATAGTAGGGTTCTTTTTAACTTTTGCCAGAGAATTTGATATTTCACTGATTCTTTAATTTGCAGTCCCAAAATTTTAGGGAATTTGAGCACCCTTTCATGATGGTTAGCTATTTACTCATTTTTCTATTGGATTGTTTTCATTTTTCTTGTCAACTTCAAACAGCTCTTTGTATAGCATATACATCAACCTCGTATTTGATGTCCCTTAAAACAACCTTAGTGCTAGCCATGGGGCATAGCCATCGCTAATGTTTGGGTGTTTGTCCCCACCAAACCTCATGTTAAAATTTGATCCTCCAAGCCTTCCTGCCTAAATAGCAGGTTCCAGGTACTTTCATGTGGTAAGAATTCAAGGTCTTCTGAAATCTTCACTGACGTTGCCTTCCCAGCTCTGCACTTTCTACTCTTTTTCTGCTCCTCAAACTCCCTCCATCTTCTGATTTTTGACTAGGATGCTTTTCTCCTGCTGCTTCCTCTGTACAAACCCTTTTCATTCTTAAAGCATCTGTTTCTCTGAATGCTGTCCTGACCGCTCTAGCCTGATGTGAACTCTTCTCATTCTGGACTCTCACAGTAATTATTATCTGCCCACACATTTGGCAATTGGTCATTGTCTCCTCGCGATCCTACTGGAAACAAATCCCCCACCAAGCCAGCTTAAGCAAGAAGGGAAATTTATTATCTCACATAGCAAGAAGCCCTGAGTTGGGACATGCTCCGAGGTTGATTCAGGAACTTAAGAGAGTAGCTGGAGATCCATGCTTTCTCCACTCTGCCATCCAATATCTGGTTTCTTCACGGGCATAGGATGGTTGTCAAAGGCAGCTAGCTAAGACACACTTCCTTGTTTACACCTAGTGGCAGAGAGCAGGGACTCTCTCTCCAGGCAGTGACTCAGTCTCTCCTTTCAGTCGGATTGAGCCAATGTTGGTCACATGCCCACTACTGGCAGTGGCATTGCTACTGTTACTGGTCCAGCGGTGTGCCTATGACCAATGTTGGCTCAATCAGAATGCAAATGTTAAGTCTTATACTAATTAAGACCTACACCTGAACCTCCCCCATATCACCTAGGAGGAGTAGATACTTTAATGAGGTTGGGGTCCGGTAGGAATCAAGAAAAGGGGAGATAAATGTCATATGTTGCCCTGTGGCAAATATTTATTATCTTAAATAACTATTTATGCCTTTTATTGTCATCTTTTCATACTTTTCATATCTTTTCCTCGCAGGTAGATTAAAACACCTGAGGAATAGCCTATATCTTACATTTTGTAACACTTCAAATATTTTCTTATATATGTGCCAGTAAATATGAATTGGTTGGATCTGACTTCTCAATGATGCACAATGATTCTCTACCTTTATTAGCAACACAGAGGATGCAATAAAAACTTCTGAAATTCAGGTGATAAACATAAAAAGTTGAAGCTTTGGGGAGCCCAAGCCAGGAAGCTGGAGGTCTATTTGAAATCATGCTGAGCTCCTCTCCTACCTCTGCTCCAGAAACTACATGGATATTAGCATCAAAACTAATCAAAAGAATAAAATCAAGGATATTGAAGATTCTGTAATTCAATTGATTTATCTTTGATACTTAGATATGAGCACATGTCACTGCTGAGAACTGCACGGTTTGCCTTAGCTAGAAAGTATGCATTTTCTTATTTCCTCTCTGGGATGACAGTGATCATTAAAAAAAATGGAATATCTAAGATACTTTATTTATTCAATCATTTAACAAACATCTGTTTTGAATATCTATTACCAATTTCTGCGCTAGGCACAGAAAATACAAAATTTCATAAGAAATTATTCCTACCTTCCAATTGCTCATTAAAAGAGCAGTTACCACTTCTTCAAATTTGGTAGTAGTTATTTCTGTGAGGTCAGTGGGTTCAGTTCTTAACCTATCAACCGGAGTGTCTGCTCTAGAGCTAAGTGCTTTGCTGTGGACACTTGCTATTTTGGGGATAAGAAGTACAATCTAATCCTCTCTTCGATGTTTAGCCTAAGGTGATTCACTTCATTCAGCTTTAACATCACTAAAATGTGAATTCATACTATTAGCGTACTTCTAGTACAAGCTATAAAACCCATTACCCATGTGCTAGGCATAATTCTGACAGCCTAAGCTGGAGAATATCATTAGCTAAAGAATAGTAAGATTGGGTGAGGTGGTTGTTAAGAGGTTTCTGAATGAGTCAGGCCTCTGGGGCTAAATTTATTAATGAGTCATTTTCCTTGCCTAGCAGACACTGTGGCAGAAAGTGAAAGAGGAAGAAGCCAGTCGACATCTGTTTTTAAAAATGTGTTCTGTCCCTCAGTCCACCAAATAAGTTTCAACATATTTTAGCATTTTAGACTAATACCTGTCTCCAAAATGTTTTCCTAGTTCCTCTTAGCTTGCAAAAAACAAGTGAGGTCTTTTTTTCAGGAATGAGGAGACTTGTTTTCATCTCTTCCAAGAGGGGACAGATTATAAATTCCTAGTGGCCAGATATGGCATCTACTGCCTTGCTCCGTGCAGAACCTGAAATTCAAATCCGATTATTCTAGGCTTTACTAAAAGCATCTTGATGAAAATGATTATGGCAACTCATTCCTCACATTCTCTTGCCTTATATGATTTTAGCAGCCTTCATCTTGAATCTATACCAAGTTTCCACCTGCATAGCTATATCCTGGGTCTTTTGATGGGAGAAGTCCCAGTGAGGATCTCAGTTTGGTCCTTTCATCTTTCTCTTGAAACCTCTCCATCTACTCTCTCTTCCACTCACTCATAAGAACTAAAAATCCTCTTCTACCCTTCAGCTATATTAAATCACTTATCATTCCTTTCTGCTACAACAGGACACAGGAGCCCTTCTGACTCCACTCAATTCAGCTTAAAGTCCGTGGTCAGCAGTTACATAATGTACCCATCATTCTAGACACCTTTATCCATTTGGCATTTATCACATCCATCATGCCACCCCCAAACCCTGGTCTGTACCCACTGTGTTCTCTGTACCTGCCTTTGACAATATGAGACTGTGGGATAAAGACTCAAAATCTTTTGGGACTGGCCTTCTATAACTTTACACTATAAACTCCAGCTGATCTGCAACATTACGGTGATTTAAAAATTCTGTCAGAAGGCTTAGAACTTTTCTCCTGGTGAGGATGTCCAAATACTTTATTTTCTTCAAATATCCAGCCATACAATCCTTGATCTTTGCAAATTAATCTTCTAGCTTTATAGGCAATATTAATGTTATTCCAGAATTTCTTTTTCTCCTTCTCCCCCACCTCCTTCCTCTTCTCTCTCTCTGCATGTATACATATGTGTGTGTAGGTATGCATACACACATCTCTATATCCATCTGTCAATCTGTCTATCATCTATCATCTCCTGATTGCATCTGTCTTAGCTTAGGCCTATAGTAGGTTGTCCAGATCCCTCTTCAAGGAATGACCTGCCACCCAGTTGTAGACAGTGTGATTAGCTGATACTGTCCAGCTGTCATCTCCTTCAGGGTCTGCCTCAGTTGCTTTGTCTTGCATCCTTGCAGGAGTGATCCACATCCATGCCAGAGAAAAATGGGTCTAAAGGCCTGGTTGTTTCAACTACCACAAGACTATTGACTTGAAATCTTAGCTCTTAAGCTCTCTGTCATCTTCAACTTTCTCTGTCCAATCCTGCTTTTTCCTCCTTCCTTTATGGTGCTCATCCATAATGAGTGGCTTGACCCCAAAATGTGTGTCTTATTTGTCTCTTTCTAGAGAACCCAATCTAAGAGTAGTCCTAGAAAATATGCATGCAGTAAGTTAGAGTTTTTTTTTCCAGCTGGCAGTAAGGATACTGGATACCATTGCTAGTGGAAGGTGGATCACAGATAGCCCTGGCCCAGTGTGTTGATCTGATGGTTAAATTTTTACTGGTGGTGAAGTGGGGAGGTGTACTGGCAGAAAAGAAGGTACTAGAGGGTGTGATGTATCAGGCTTCTGAGGCATACTAAGGAAATTATAGCTAAAAGGATAATGATATTCCTCAATAGTGATTGCTAAGGCCATTGATGCTCTGCAGAAACATAACAAATATCCAAGCAACAGAAAGTTGAATGCCAAGTGGAAAAGCCAGAAGTTTTATTGTTTTCATGGAAAAGTCCTCACCTCCTGCAGCCACAAGAAGAGAAAGAGCCCAGCCTGATAATCTGAGGACTGAAGTTCAAAGGTGGTTAAACACTCAGCCAAAGCAAGTCTCATGCCAAGGTCAGGACCCTGATTTGGGGGACCTGGGAAGGGGACTTCCAGGTGGATTTGTATTTTTACTATGGCATTTGCAACATTATACTTTTCTTATTTACTTATCTGATTCTCCCACAGACTTTAAACCCTTCAACTCTCAGGTTTATATTTTACTCCCTGTTGTCTCCCATTCCCCTCTCCTTCATCGCGCATCCCCTGTAGCTCATAGAAAGCTGCTTGACAGGTAATGAATGCTCAGTACAAGTTTTCATGAATGACTCTCCAGTGTTTGCCTGGGATTACTTATTTCTTAACATCTATACTTTCATCTTTGCTATTGAGATCCAGAGGTAAATGTATTCACTTCTGTCTTCTTTTTAACTTTTCAGTGTCTTCAGTCTTTTCCTCTCTATTATGTCTTTCCATGTATTATTACCACAGAGTGAGTGCTTTGCAAGTATCACATCAATGAATGAATTTTCCATTGTTTCTCCCCATAAGTCTTCCACATTGATAAACCTGATCTGTTAACCAAAGCCATGGTTAATCTCAACTCTACACCACTAACCATTCTGCTGTTCTCTATCTGTCCCCTCAGGTTCTACAATGGAGATGGAAACTAACAAAAGATAATATGCCCAGAGTAGTGATTTATACCAGCAACAAGAAAGTATTGCATAGATGAGGGGCTGGTCAACCAAATGCCACCCTAAAGTGGGCAAACTGAAAAAGCCTATGAGGAATGGGTACTGACAACAATAAGATTGCATTCTCTTGTTTTAAAAAAGCTCTTTTTGTCTATATCTTTTAGTGAAGCTTCCTTCATATTCACACTCACTTGTTTCCTCCATTCCTTCTTGGGCTTAGTCATTTTAGATGATACAAGCTTGCATTTTTATTCCCCACCCCCACTATGTTCCCACAATGGCTCCACTACCAACCTCTACCTTCATCCCACTAGGTAGATATTGAAGGAGCTGATATGCTACTTATTAGACATTCCTGTTGGTTAGGAGGTCTAGATTATTTGTCTAAGCTGAATTCAATTTTAAAGTTTCAATGTGCATATGGATTTGGAGATGTGGGAACCTCTGGAAAATAGATACGTTTTGAAAGACAAGCCCGTAAGCTTTATTGAAAGCACGGGGTCAGTGTCACAGGAGAGATGCCATTTTGAGTTCAGCGAAGTCTTTGTTGCTGAAATCATGTCATGCCTATTCACCTCTTCAATCTTACCTCCAGCCCTACACACCCAGTTACTTGTGCCAGGGCTACAGGGAAAAGGAGAACTTGAAAATAATACAGTACCTTTTTTTCTTAAAGTTTAAGAGTCCACATGATAGTCGGAGATATCAGAGTGGAGCATAATGTTTGATGTCAAGTTTACCCATCTTCTTTTGGAGAAAGCAACTTATTAGAGCAAGGAGGGTAACAGTGGTAGATTAACACTAGAACTGAGACTTATAAAGGCTTAAAGACCCAAGGAAACGCTGTTTCCTTTGAGTCCTTCCAGTTTTAATCCTTCCCCTTCACCATTCCTGAGAGCATGTCTATTATATTTCTAACCCCTGTTTTGAAGCCCTTCTTGGGCAGCCCCATTCTCCATATAGTTTCCTTTTGAACTAAAATGCTCATGGTCTGTCAATCATTTTGGCCCTGAATCACTATTTTACATCTATCTGGCTTACTCATTGCAGATAATAGATACTGGTTTCTGAATTGTCCATAGTATACAGCAGAATGCTAGGTCTGCCTGCTGTGACGTGGAAAAATCTGTTGAAACATTAATGATCTAAATGTGAAATAAGAAAGCATTGACTTTCTGACCTCACATTCTGCTTCTTCCTCATTAATGTTTCCTTTATGGCTTTTTTTCTCTCCCTCCAAGGTCACCCAGCCACATAATCTAATCTGCCTGCCCAAGTGTGAAACCTAGTGTAAAAACTGCTCCAGAGGTGAAAACCCACCAACAGATGAAAAACACTTTGGGAAATACCTTATGTCTTTTATATTTTATTCTTCATTCTTTATAGAACTTTCTTTTCTTTTCTTTTTTCCTGCTCAAAAGTGACTGCCTGGGCGTATATTCCTAGAGGATCCTGACCAGGTAACAGAGAAGTCCAAAAGGCTACCCTGAGATAAGGTGCTAACAGCCTATGGTAGCTTTAATAGAATATTCTGGTTTAAATAACAACATTGAATATCCAACTTATTCAGATTCAACAAACATCTATCAAGTATTTACACTGTGCAGATAGGACAAGGCCATGTATTAAATGTTTCCGCATGTGTTACGTCATTTAATGATTACCACAAACATGAAAGGTAGCATCCCTACTTTATAAAGTAGAACATAGAGACTCAGAGAGGATAATTTATTTGCTGAAAGTCAAAGTGAGCTGAATTCAAACATAGGTCCTCTAACACCCAGGGCACAGACTGATGATGTTCATGACCAGCTGAGTTTATGAAATCTCTTATGCTGTCTTTCCCTAATCTGCCTATACATTAGCAAGGCATAGAGGACCACCATACTTCTGTCCAACATAAAAGGGTTAGAAGATCACTTTTCTGAATGTTTCTACATTATTTTCAAAATTGCTATTCATCTGCATTTTCAAATAAATGTCAACAAAATTACTTTGTTAACCTGTAGTTACTTTGCTATTCTACAGCCTCAGTCACAGGGAAGCAGACTGCTAGAGCAGCATGGGTTTCAAATCTCTTTCTGGGAAGGAGTCAACAGGCAGAAAAACAAATGCTAAACAAACCATCTAGAAGACTCCTTCTACAGGCTTTTAATGCTAAACAACATGGATACAACACATGAATATATCGTGCCATCATCTGCTTTGGAAAATGATTACTTTGTACCTGTGACCCGTTTGCTAAATCTCAGAGTTCATAGTTTAAGATATCGTGTTTTGTAATTAAGCTTTTGAAAGACAGACACATTTGTTGGCTTTTGTCCTGTGTTCATTATTATCTGAACTATGACCAGTTATAAATACTAAGCTATTTAGAGTCTTCAAAACAAACGGATATCTATACTTTATGATATACACAAATATTAACTTTACTAGCTAAAAAAATTATAAATTAGGCTTTATAAAATTAAAACCTTCTGTTTTTCAAAAAAAATAAAATAACAGGAAAAAATATTTTCAAACAGCTACAAACAGGAGAAAATATTTTCAATGCACACATCTGGAAAAAAACTTGTATCTAGAGTATATTGAAAACTCTTACAACTCAACAGTAAGAATATGAAACAAGCCAGGCACAGTGGCTCACACCTGTAATCTCAGTATTTTGGGAGGTTGAGGTGGGTGGATCACGAAGTAAGGAGTTCAAGACCAGCCTGGCCAAGATGGTGAAATCCAGCCTCTACTAAAAATACAAAAAGTACTCAGGCATGGTGGTGGGTGACTATAATCCCAGTTACTCAGGAGGCTGAGACAGAGAATTTCTTGAACCTGGGAGGCGGAGTTTGCAGTGAGCCAAGATTGTGCAGCTGCACTCCAGCCTGGGTGACAGAGCAGGACTCTGTCTCTGGGGGGGAGAAAAAGGAGAAGACAAAATAAAAATAGGAAGATATGAATAAAAATTCACAAAAGAAGAGCTAAATGGCCAATTAGCACATGAAAAGATCTTCAACATCATTAGACATCAGAGAAATAAAAATTAATACCACAAAATATCTCATACCCATTAGAATTGCTAAAAGTAAAAGGACTAAAAATTTAGAACAACTGGCACTCTTGAAAAAGAGTACAACAACTTTGGAAAACAGTTCAGCAAATTTCTAAATGTGAAATAGAAACTTGCCAAACCACTCAGCAATTCTGCTCCTAGATATCTACTCACAAGAGAAAAAGTGCATGCAAAAACAAATAAATAAATAAAAAATAATGTACAGACAAATATTTATAGCAACCTTATTTGTAAAAGCTTAGAAAACAACACAAATCACCAACTACAAATAAATAAACAAATACACTGGGGTATTTCCATGTAATGAAATTCATAGCAATAGAAAGAAACAAACTACTAATACATAGAACAACATGGATAAATCTCAAATACATTATTCTAAGCAAAATAGCCCATATAGAAGAGATTATATACTGTATGATTGCATTTCTAAGAATTTATAGATCTGGCAAAACTAATCTATGATAGAAATCAGACCAGTGATTGCCTGAGAGCTGTGAGAAGAGGACAGGAGATCATAAAGGGACATAAAATAATTTTCTGAAGAGGTGGAAATATTCTACATCTCAAATGGGAAGTTTGTTATATGAATATATAGGGGTGTGTGTGTGTGTGTGTGAATGTGAAAAGTTTTCAACTTATAAAAACAATACAATGGCTTTTGAGCAACCAATGGGTCAAAGAAAAAATCAAAAGGCAAATTAGAAAACATCTTGAGACAAACAAACTGAAAACACAATATACCAAATTAATGAGATGCAGCAAAAGCAGTTCTAAGAGAAAAATTTATAGTAATAAATATCTACATTAAAAAAGAAAAATAATCTCTAACTTTACACCTCAACAAACTGGAAGAAGAACTAAGCCCAAAGTTAGCAGAAGGAAGGAAATAATAAACATTAGATCAGAAATAAATGAAGTATATAATAGAAAAGCAATAGAAAAAGAATTGTAACCAAGAGTTGCTTTTTTTTTAAGTTGACAAACCTTTAGCTAGACTAAGAAAAAAGAGACAGAATTCAAATAAAATCAGAAGTAAAAGAGGAAACATTACAACTGATGCCACAGAAATAAAGAGGATCATAAGAGACTATTATGAATGCTAACAAACTGGATAATCTTGAAGAAATGGGTACATTCCTAGACATATAACCTACCAAGTCTGCATCATGAAGTATAAAGTCTGAAAAGACCTACAAGTGACTAATAAGGAGATTGAATCAGTGTCCTAGTCCATTTTGTATTGCTACAACAGAATACCAGAAACTGGGTAATTCAGGAAGAAAATACATTTATTTGGCTCACAATTCTAGGGGATGGGAAGTCCAAGAGCATGCTGTTGGAATCTTCCAGGACCTTAGTGCTCCACTATCCCATGGTTGAAGGCAGAAGGGCAAGAGGGCAAAAGTAAATAGAAAGAAGCCAAACTCATCTCTTTATTAGGAACCAACAACTATGATAAATAACCCATTCCTGTGACAAGACTAATGCCTTTCATCCCTTAAAGGCCCCACCTCTCAACATTGTTGCACTGGAGATTAAATTTCGAAGACAAGAGCTTTGGGGGGTACACTCAAGCCATAGCAGTTAGTAATAGAAAATTGCCAAACAAAGAAAATCCCAGGTCCAGATGGCTTCACTGGTGAATTCTATCAAACATTTAAAGAAAAATTAATGCCAATCTTTCTCAAGCTCTTTTCAAAAATTGAAAATGAAGAAATACTTCCAAACTCATTTTTATGAAGCCAGCAATACCTTGATGTCAAAGCTAAACAAAGCACAACAAGAAAACTATGGGCTAATAGTCCTGATGAACATACGTAGAAAAATCTTCAACAAAAATGCCAGCAAACCAATTCAACAACATATTAAAAGTAGCACACAGCATGCCCAAGTGGGATTTATCCCTGGGATGCAAGAATGGCTTAATATATGACAATTAATTAATGTGATACATCATATTGACAGAATAAAGGATAAAAATCACATGACTATCTCAGTTGATGCAGAAGAATTTGATAAAATTGAACACATTTTTATAGATTAAAAACTCTCAAAAAACTAAGAATAGAAACTACCTCACCATAACAAATGCTACATACAGAAATCTCACAGCTAACATCATACACAATTATGAAAACTGAAAGATTTTTCCACTAAGATCAGAAACAAGGCATGGATACTCACTGTCCTTTCTATTCAATAGAGTACTGGAAGTCCTAGCCAGAGCTACTAGGCAAGTAAAAGAAATAAAACATAACCAAATTAGAAAGGAATAAGTAAAATTGTTCCTATTTACAGATGACATGATTTTATATAGAAAAGCCTAAAGACTCCACTAAAAAACGGTTACAATTAATAAATAAGTAAAGTTGTAAGATAAAAAAATTAACATTAAAATTACATTTATATACACTTAGAATGAACCATCTGAGAAATTAAGAAACCAATTCATTCACAATAACATTTTTTAAAAAGATAAAAATTTTTAAAAAGATTTTTAGGAATGAAATTAACTAGGGAAGCAAAATACTTGTAATACTGAAAACTACAAAACACTGATGAACATATTCACTCATAATGAACTATCTGATAAATTAAGAAAACAATCCCATTTACAATAACATCAAAAAATAAATTTTTTAGGAATAAAACTAACTAGGAAAGTAAAAGACTTATATACTGAAAACTACAAAGCATTAATAAAAGAAATTTAAAAAGACACAAACAAATGGGAAGACATCCTGCATTCATGGATTTGAAAATTTAACATTGTTAAAATGTCCACAAATGATCAATGCAATTCCTATCAAAAACCCGATGGCATTTTTTATAGAAATAAAAAAAAAAAAAAACAAAAAACCAATTCCACAATTCATATGGAGCCACAAAAGAACCTGAACAGTCAATGCAATCTTGAAAACAAAGGTGGAGGCATCACACTTTTTGATTTCAAAATATAATATAAGGTTATAGTAATCAAAACAGTGTGGTAGTGGAATAAACACAGACATATAGACCAGTGGACAGAATTGAGAGCCCAGAAATAAACCCACACATATATGGTCAACTGATCTTTAACAATGGTGTCAACAACATACAATGGGGAAAGGATAGTCTCTTCAACAAATGGTGTTGAGAAAACTGGATACTCACATGCACAATAATAAAATGGGACCTTTATTTTATGCCATACACAAAAATTAATTCAAAATGGATTAAAGTCTTAAAGGTAAGACCTGAAACTATAAAACTCTTAGAAGAAAACGTAGGGAGAAATCTTCATGACACTGGTCTTGACAATGATTTCATGGATATGACACCAAAAAAAGCACAGGTAACAGAGCAAAATAGACAAGTGGACTGCCTCAAACTACAAAGCTTTTACCAACAAAGAAACAATCAACAGAGTGAAAGGGCAACTTATAAAATGGGGAAATATTTGCAAACCACATATCTGATGAAGAGTTAATTTCTAAAATATATAAGAACACTTATATGTAAGAAACTCCTACAACTCAATAGCAAAAAAAAAACCCCAATAACCTGCTTAAATAATTGGGCTAAAGTCTTGAATACACATTTTTCCAAAGTGGACATCCAAATGGTCAACAGGTTTATGACAAGATGCCCATTGTCACTAGTCATCAGGGAAATGCAAATATAACACCATGAGATATCACCTCACGCTTGTTAGGATGACTATTATATAAAAATACACACACACACATACACACACACACAAATACAACACATGTTGATAAAATGTAGAAAAATTTGAATCCTTATACACTATTGGAGGAAAATGCAAGATGGTGCTGCCACTATGAAAAACAGTATGGAGATTTTTCAAAATATTAAAAATAGAACTACCATAGGATTCATCAAACTCACTTCTGGGTATTTATCCAAAAGAATTGAAATCAGGATGTCAAAGAGATATCATTCCCATGTTCATTGCAGCACTATTTATAATTGCCAAGATATGGAAATAAAAACTAAGTGTTCATTGACAGATGAATGGATTTTTAACAATGTCACGTATTAATGTAATAGAATACTATTTAGTTATACAAAAGAGGAAAAGCCTGCAATATGAAACAACATGTATAAACGTTGAGAACATTATATTAAGTGAAATGAGCCAGTCACAAAAGGACAAATACTGCATAATTCCACTTACATGAAGTGTCTAAAATAGGTAAACTCATAGAAACAGAGAGTAGAATAGCTATTGTCAGGGGCTGGGGGGTGGGGAAAATCGGTAGTTGCTAATCAATAGGCACAATATTTCTTTTTTCTTTTCTTTTCCTTTTTTTTTTTTTTTTTTTTTTT
>NW_016107682.1:788948-828976 GCF_001604975.1 Cebus imitator
TCACTCTGTCACCCAGGTTGGAGCAGTGGTACGATCTCGGCTCACTGCAATTTCCACCTTCTGGGTTCAAGCAATTCTCCTGCCTCAGCCTCCCGAGTAGCTGGGACTACAGGTGTGCATCACTACGCCCAGCTAATACTTTTTGTATTTTTAGTAGAGACAGAGGTTCATCATGTTGGTCAGATCTCAAATGATCCTCCTGCCTTGGCCCCCCAAAATGCTGGGATTACAGGCATAAGCCACCATGCCCGTCCACAATATTTCAATTATACAAGATACACAACTTTGTGTCTAGAGATAGCATTACCATATCTTACACTTAAAAGTCTATTAAGAGGGTAGACTTCATGCTAAGTGTTCTCATCACAAAGAAAATGAAAAAAAAAAAAAACACACACACACACAGCAATGATAAAAGGGCAGTAGGTATATAAGTACTCCAGCTTCCTTATCTATTAATCGGCTGGGGTAATTTTGCAGTGTGGTCTACACTGTCTCCCAGAGTTCTGAAATGGGATTGAGCCTTTTTGCCCCAGAGATAATCTCCCTGACTACTCACAATTTATTGGTTTCCTTCACTGCCCCATTTCACTTCCCACTCCATCTCTGGTATTCTTGACTACAATAAACCATTTGCTCTGTAAAAAATGTAGTATTTTTATTCTTAAAAATATTTGGGATGCTTTTGATACTGATTTAATTAATGAATCAATTATATTACTTCATTATGAAGTTGGTGTTTAGAATAATTATCATAAAAACATAGCATGGGCTGTGTCAACCTACACGTTTTGGGATGATTTTATCAGCATCAATTATAGTAAAGGTTAAGATAATAAAAAAGTCACCAAATTGTATAATTACATATGTGAATGTATTATATAGAACATAATTTAAAAATTTAATTTTTATGTAGATAGGCACACTATTAAATGCATTGATCTATGTATATGAATTTAATCAGAGAGTAACATAAAATTATGTTCAAGGATGTTCCTCAGTGCTATTTTTTAATTTTTAATTTTTCAATTTTGCTAGATGTGACTTATTGGCACATTTAAAAAGGTAATATTAATGTTGCTGTCTGTAATTGGAAACAGAAATATAATTCTTGAGGCACAGCTCAAGTCTCTCCTTTTGCGAAAACAATTAGTCATTTGTCTTTACTGATTATGTTTCTTTCTTTTTCTTTTATTTTCTTTCTTATACTTTAAGTTCTGGGATACATGTGCAGAACGTGCAGGTTTGTTACACAGGTATACACATGTCATGGTGGTTTGCTGGACACATCAACCCATATTCTACATTAGGTATTTCTCCTAATGCTATCCCTCCCCTAACCCCCACCCACTGACAGGGCCCCCTGGGGTGTGATGTTCCCCTCCCTGTGTCCATGTGTTCTCATTGTTCAACTCCCACTTATGAGTGAGAACAAGGGGTGTTTGGTTTTCTGCCCTGTGTTAGTTTGCTGAGAATGATGGTTTCCAGCTTCAGCCATGTCCCTGCAAAGGACATGAACTCACCCTTTTTTATGGCTGCATACTATTCCATGGTGTATATGTGCCACATTTTCTTTATCCAGTCTATTATTGACGGACATTTGGGTTGGTTCTAAGCCTTTGCTATTGTGAACACTGCTGCAGTAAACATATGTGTGCATGTGTTTTTATAATAGAATGATTTATAATCTTTTGGGTGTATACCCAGTAATGGGATTGCTGGGTCAAATGGAATTTCTATTTCTAGATCGTTGAGGAATTGCCATGCTGTCTTCCACAATGGTTGAACTAATTTACACTCCCACCAACAATGTAAAAGTGTTCCTATTTCTCCACATCCTCTCCAGTATCTGTTGTTTTCTGACTTTTTAATGATCACCATTCTAACTGGCCTGAGATGGTATCTCATTGTGGTTTTAATTTGCATTTCTTTAATGACAATTGATAATAAGCTTTTTTTCATATGTTTGTTGGCTGCATAAATGTGTTCTTTTGCGAAGTGTCTGTTCATATCCTTCTCCCACTTTTTGGTGGGGTTGTTTGTGTTTTTCTTGTAAATTTATTTAAGTTCTTCGTAGATTCTGGATATTAGCCCTTTGTCAGATGGATAGATTGCAAAAATGTTCTCCCATTCTGTGGTTTGCCTATTCACTCTGATGATAGTTTCTTTTGCTGTGCAGAAGCTCTTTAATTAGATCCCATTTGTCAATTTTGGCTTTTGTTGCCACTGATTTTGTTGTTTTAGTCATGAAGTCTTTGCTCATGCCTATGTCCTGAATGGTTTTGCCTAGGTGTTCTTCTAGGGTTTTTATGGTTTTAGGTCTTACATTTAAGTCTTTAATCCATCTTGAGTTAATGCTTGTATAAGGTGTAAGAAAGGGGTCCAATTTCAGTTTTCTGCATATGGTGAGCCAGTTTTCCCAACACCATTTATTAAATAGGGAATGTCTTCCCTATTGCTTGTTTTTGTATGTTTGTCAAAGATCAGATGGTTGTAGATGTGTGGTGTTATTTCTGAGGACTCTATTCTGTTCCATTGGTATATATACATCTGTTTTGGTACCAATACTATTCTGTTTTGGTTACTGTAGGCTTTGTAGTATAGTTTGAAGTCAGGTAGCATGATGCCTCCAGCTTTGTCCTTTTTGCTTAGGATTATCTTGGCTATACAGGCTCTTTCTTTGTTCCATATGAAATTTAATGTAGTTTTTTTTAATTCTGTGAAGAAAGTCAATGGTAGCTTGATGGGATAGCACCGACTCTATAAATTATTTTGGGCAGTATGACTATTTTCACAATATTGAATCTTCCTATGCATGAGCATGGAATGTTTTTCCATTTGTTTTTGTCTTCTCTTATTTCCTTGAGCAGTGGTTTATAGTTCTCCTTGAAGAGGTCTTTCACATCCCTTGTTAGTTGTATTCCTAGGTATTTTATTCTCTTTGCAGCAGTTGTGAATGGAAGTTACCTAATGATCTGGCTCTTTGTATATTATTGATGTATAGAAATGCATGTGATTTTTGCACATTGATTTTGTATCCTGAAAACTTTGCTGAAGTTGCTTATCAGCTTAAGGAGATTTTGGGCTGGGACAATAGGATTTTCTAAATATACAACCATTTCACCTGCAAACAGGTGCGATTTGACTTCCTCTCTTCCTACTTGAATATCCTTTATTTTTTTCTCTTGCCTGATTGCCTTGGCCAGAACTTCCAGTACTACGTTGTATAAGAGTGGTGAGAAAGGGCATCCTTGTCTTCTGTTGGTTTTCAAATGAAATGCTTCCAGCTTCTACCCATTCAGTATGATATTGGCTGTGGGTTTGTCATAAGTAGTTCTTATTATTTTGTGGTACATTCCACCAATACCTAGTTTTTTGAGAGTTCTTAGCATGAAGGGCTGTTGAATTATGTTGAAGGCCTTTTCTGCATCTATTGAGATAATCGTGGTTTTTGTCATTGGTTCTATTTATGTGATGCATAGCATTTATTGATTTGCATATGTTAAACCATCCTTGCATCCCAGGGATGAAGCTGACTTGATTGTGGTGGATAAGCTTTTTGAAGTGCTGCTGGATTCGGTTTGCCAGTATTTTATTAAGGATTTTCACATCGATGTTCATCAGAGATATTGGCCTGAAATTTTCTTTTTTGTTGTGTCTCTGCCAGGTTTTGGTAACAGGATGACGCTGGCCTCATAAAATGAATTAGGAAGGAGTCCCTCTTTTTCTATTGTTTGGAATAGTTTCAAAAGGAATGGTACCAGCTCCTCTTTGTACCCCTGGTAGAATTTGGCTGTGAATCTGTCTTGTCCTGGGCTTTTATTGATAGGTAGGCTATTAGTTACTGCCTCAATTTCAGAACTTGTTATTGGTCTATTCAGGTATTCGACTTCTTCCTGGTTTAGTCTTGGGAGGGTGTAAGTGTCCAGGAATGTATCCATTTCTTCTAGATTTCCTAGTTTATTTGTGTAGAGGTGTTTATAGTATTCCCTGATGGTGGTTTGTATTTTTGTGGGATCAGGGTGATATCCATTTTATCATTTTTTTATTGTGTCTATTTGATTCTTCTCTCTTTTCTATTAGTCTGGCTGGCAGTCTATCTTTTGTTAATCTTTGTGAAAAACCATCTCCTGGATTCATTAATTTTTTTAAAGGGTTTTTTGTGTCTCTATCTCCTTCAATTCCACTCTGATCTTAGTTGTTTCTTGTCTTCTCCTAGCTTTTGAATTTGTTTGCTCTTGCTTCTCTAGTTCTTTTAATTGTGATGTTAGGGTGTTGATTTTAGATATTTTCTGCTTTCTCCTGTGGGCATTTAGTGCTATAAATTTTGCTTTAAACACTGCTTTAGCTGTTTCCCAGAGATTCTGGTACATTGTGTCCTTTGTTCTTATTGGTTTCAAAAAGCTTATTTATTTCTGCCTTAATTTCATTATTTACCCAGTAGTCATTCAGGAGCAAGTTATTCAGCTTCCATGTCTGTGCAGCTTTGAGTGGGTTTCTTAATCCTGAATTCTAATTTGATTGCACTGTGGTCTGAGAGACTCTGTTATGATTTCCATTCTTTTGCACTTAGTGAGGAGTGTTTTACTTCCAATTATGTGGTCAATTTTAGAATAAGTGTGATGTGGTGCTGAGAAGAATGTATATTCTGTTGATTTGGGGTGATGAGTTCTGTAGATGTCTGTCAGTCAGAGCTGAATTCAAGCCCTGAATATCTGTGTTAATTTTCTGTCTCGTTGATCTGTCTACTATTGAAAGTGGGGTGTTAAAGTCTCCCACTATTATTGTGTGGGAGTCTAAGTCTCTTTTTAGGTCTCTAAGAACTTGCTTTATGAATCTGGGTGCTCTTGTATTGGGTGCAGGTATATTTAGGATATTTAGCTCTTCTTGTTGCATTGATCCCTTTACCATTACATAATACCCTTCTTTGTATTTTTTAAATTTTTGTTGGTTTAAAGTCTGTTTTATCAGAGACTAGGATTGCAAACCCTGCTTTTTTTTTTTTTTTTTNTTTTTTTTTTTGCTTTCCATTTGCTTAGTAAATATTCCTCCATCCCTTTATTTTGAGTCTCTGTGTGTCTTTGCGTCTGAGATGGGTCTCCTGAATAATATAGCACACTGATGGGTCTTGACTTTTATCCACAGTCTGTGTCTTTTAATTGGAACATTTAGTCCATTTACATTTAAAGTTAATATTGTTATGTGTGAATTTGATCCTGTCATCATGATTCTAACTGGTTATTATGCACATTAGTTGATGCAGTTTCTTCATAGTGTTGGTCTTTATATTTTGGTATGTTTTTGCAGTGACTGGTACTAACTTTTCCTTTCCATATTTAGTGTTTCCTTCAAGAGCTCTCGAAAGACAGGTCTGGTGGTAACAAAATGCTTCAGCATTTGCTTGTCTGGAAAGGATTTTATTTCTCCTTAGCTTATGAAGCTTAGTTTGGCTGGATATGAAGTTCTGGACTGAAAATTCTTTTCTTTTAGAATGTTGAATATTGGCCTCCACTCTCTTCTGGCTTGTAGTGTTTCTACAGAGAGATCCACTATTAGTCTGATGAGCTTCCCTTTGTAGGTGATCTGACCTTTCTCTTTAGCTTCCCTTAACATTTTTTCCTTTGATTCAACTTTGGTGAATCTGACAATTGTGTGTCCTGGGGTTGCTCTTCTCGAGGAGAATCTTAGTGGTGTTCTCTCTATTTCCTGAATTTGCATTTTGGCTTGCCTTGCTAGATTGGGGAAGTTCTCCTGGATAATGTCCTGAAGTGTGCTTTCCAACCTAGTTCCATTATCCCTGTCACTTTCAGGTACACCAATCAATCATAGGTTTGGTCTTTTCACATAGTCCCATATTTCTTGGAGGATTTGTTTGTTCCTTTTCTTTTTTTTTTCTCTAATCTTGTCATCACACTTTATTTCATTAAGTTGACCTTCAGTCTCTGATATCCTTTCTTCCACTTGATCAATTTGGCTCTTTATACTTGTGTATGCTTTATTAAGTTCTCATGCTGTGTTTTTCAGCTCCATCAGGTCATTTATATTCTTCTTGAAACTGGTTATTTTAGTTAGCAGTTCCTGTAATCTTTTATCAAGGTTCTGAGCTTCCTTAGAATATTGCTCCTTTAGCTCAGAGGAGTTTGTTGTTACTCACCTTCTGAATCCTAGTTCTGTCAATTTGTCAAGCTCATTCCCTGTCCAATTTTGTTCCCTTGCTGGCAAGGGATTGTGGTCGTTTGGAGAAGAAGCATTCTGGTTTTTGGAATTTTCAGCATTATTTGGCACTGTTTTTTTTCTCGTCTTCATGGATTTATCTACCTTTGATCTTTGATGCTATAACCTTTGGATGGGGTTTTCATGTGGGCATCCTTTCTGTTGATGTTGATGCTATTGCTTTCTGTTTCTAATTTTTTTCTTCTAACATCCAGGCCCCTCTTTTGCAGGTCTGCTGGAGTTTGCCAGAGGTCCACTCCAGACCCTGTTTGCCTGGTATCACAAGTGGAGGCTGCAGAACAGCAAAGATTGCTGCCTGCTCCTTCTTCTGGAATCTTCATAGAAGAGGGGCACCAGCAAGATGCCAGCTGAAGCTCTCCTGTATGAGGTGTCCATCAACCCCTGCGGGGAGGTGTCTCCAAGTCAGGAGGCACAGGACTCAGGGACCCACTTGAGGAGGCAGTCTGTCCCTTAGCAGAGCTCAAGTGCTATGCTGGGAGATCCATTGTTCTCTTCAGAGCTGGCAGGCAGGAACATTTAAGTCTGCTGAAGCTGCACCCACAGCTGCCCCATTCTCCAGGTGCTCTGTCCCAGGGAGATGGGAGTTTTATCTATAAGTCCCTGACTGGGGCTGCTGCTTTCCTTTCAGAGATGTCCTGCCCAGAGAGGAGAAATCTAGAGATGCAGTCTGGCTACAGCAGCTCTGCTGTGTTGTGGTGGATTCCACCCAGTCCAAAGTTCCCAGTGGCTTTGTTTACACTATGAGTGGAAAACCCCCTACTCAAGCCTTAGTAATGGCAGATGAGCCTTCCCCCAGCAAGCTCAAGTGTCCCAGGTCTTCTTCTAACTGCTGTGCTAGCAGTGAGAATGTCAAGCCAGAGGATCTTAGCTTGCTGGGCTCTGTGGTGGTGGGACCCACTGGGCAAGACCTCTTGGCTCCCTAGCTTCAGCTCTCTTTCCATGGGAGTGAACAGTTTTGTTTCACTGGGGTTTCAGGTGCCACTGGGGTACAAAAAAAAGTAGCTCGGTGTTTGCCCAAATGGCTGACCAGTTTTGTGCTTAAAACCCAGGGCTCTGGTGGTATAAGCACCCAAGGGAATCTCCTGGCCTTCAGGTTGCAAAAACCATGGGAAAAGAGTAATATCTGGGGACGATAGCACCATCCCTCACAGCACAGTTCCTCACAGCTTCCCTTGGCTAGGGGAGGGCGTTCCTTGGCCCCTTGTGTTTCCTGGTGGAGGCAATGCCCCACCCTGCTTCAGCTCACCCTCTGTGGGCTGCACTCACTGTCTAACCAGTCCCAATGTGATGAACCAGGTACCTCAGTTGGAAGTGCAGAAATCACCCACCTTCTGCATTTGTCTCACTGGGAGCTGCAGACAGGAGCTGTTCCTATTCAGCCATCTTATCCCCTCCTCCTCACTGTTATTTTTAATACTGGAAAACCAGAAACTGGCTGGATGCGGTGGCTCACACTTGTAATCCCAACACTTTGGGAGGCTAAGGTCAGTGGATTGCTTGAGGTCAGGAATTTGAGACCAGCCTGGGCAATATAGTAAAACCCTGTCTCTACTAAAATACAAAAATTTACTGGGAGTAGTGGTGTACCTGTAGTCCCAGTTACATGGGAGTCTGAGGCACAAGAATTGCTTGAGCCTGGGAGGTTGAGACTTCCGTGAGCTGAGATCATACCATTGTACTATAGCCTGGG
This sequence comes from Cebus imitator, assembly GCF_001604975.1. NCBI lineage: Eukaryota > Metazoa > Chordata > Mammalia > Primates > Cebidae > Cebus > Cebus imitator. The sequence continues at coordinate 796,873 of NW_016107682.1, forward strand.
CAACAGAGTGAGACCCTGTCTCAAAAACAAATAAACAAATAACAACAACAACAAAAAACAGACATTTCCTAAATGCCAAGAAATGAAAGAATGATGTACAAAAATGGGGGCCTTTGGTGTGATGAATGTAATAGCATTTACAAGTGGATTTCCTGCTCTAGTCTAACCTGTCCTGCAGACCGCTGTAAGGTCTCCCCACCCAAGCATTTCTGGACTTCCCCAAAGTTCTCCCACCCACAGGAACTTATAAATCACACTATTAGATATGATCACATGTGGCATTTGCCTTATTCTTTCTCTTTCTCCCTCTCTCCCTCCTCAGCATCCTTTACTCACAACACCTTTTGAAGGAGCCTCAGTCCTACCATGGTTGGCAGAACCTGTCATGAGCATTGCCGTTATCCATGCTAACAGCTCCCCTGCAAGGCTCTCAAATCTGCTGACCTTCAGAGCATCAGAACAGTGCCAAGGCCCAGGACATGGCTGTCATCCCTTATTCCTCCGAGCTCAAATCACCCTCAAGGTCCTGACAGGATCCAAATGCCATACCATCCCTCCATTTCAGTCTCTGTCCCAGGGACTCCTCATTAAATTCCATCATCGTCCTTCAGCTAACAACCAGAAACTTTCTTGAAACACAGCTCATGCGCATAGGTACTGACAAAAGTTCCCAGCCCCCAGTTCTGCAAACACTTACTTGAATCACAGTTTGGAATCAGCTAAGTTATAGGTCTCTGCATTTATATATCCAGATAAATAACACAGCAGATATACTACAAGTAGGTGTCTCTTCAGCCTGTTTACTCTGCTTAATTTTTACATATTAGGCTCATCTCTGAATGCCCAATAGAGGATGTAACTGATATACTCTCCTGGGAAAGAGTTAGGAGTCATTTCCCAGCTGAGGGGATGGGTTGATGCTCTTACAGTTTCTCTTAACCATGTGCAAAAGGTGATGGGTCCCAAGAGGACATCCGGGATTCAACTCCCACCATGTATGGCTAAGTGTCAGAACAAAGTACAATGTCCACAGAGGACCTTGAACTCACAGGCTCTGTTCTAGAGAGTAATACAGGGATAGTAAACCATTGGAAGAAAAGACCCCTGTGGAATGGCTGCAGTCATCCCCCATACTGGCCTAGTCACCTGAGAAAAGAGGGTCTTATTAGGTTTATTTGACGACAGGTCACCTGAATTTAATTTGGCTTACTGAACTATGGATGAAGGAGACAAGAATCCCCAAGAGTTAGCCAGTCTTTGTCATCAGGGGTTTTCTTATGTTGGTGAGAGTGTTCTAGTACCTCACCAGGCAGCTTGGGTTTGATGTATGAATCATAATGAATCAGATGTACTAGAATTGTTGTTTTGATTCAGCTCAGCAGTTATGTCTTTGAATCTGAGTCTCAGATGGGCACCTGAATAGACTCATCACAAAGCTTCATTGCAAATTAGACAGTACAGGGAAGCTCAACAAATTATTCTGATTGTTTCCAGAAAGGAAAAGGAAGGCAGGATTATACAGTATTTAGTGTCACCAATTAACAAGGTCATGGGGCTGAACTACTCATTCCAAAAACTTAATATCCACAAACTCAAGCGCAAGGAGCGCCTTTTAATTATTTGGGAGTTGTGGGCTGCGGGGAAAGCGAGTGCTCTCAGCCTTGTGATCTGAGCAAGGTTCAGGAGCTGGAGTGGATTTGGCTGAGTCACCGTGGGCTGCATGACCCCACATACATCACCTGACCTCCACATGCTTCAGCTGGCCCGGCTGTAGAGATGAGAAAATGCAGCCGGAAGGCCCCAAGTGGCAAAAGCAGGCTTCTGCACACAGCTGCCCTGGAGCAGCTTCTGGTGGCACAGTTTAGCTCCATCAGAGGCAGGGGGACCCTAGGTCAGGCCACCAAAGCAGCCTTACCTAAAAGCCATTTTTGGAAATGGTCTGTTTCATTCTGCAGGTATAGGAGTATAAATAAGCCAAACCTTTTTTAAGCCTTAAACATACTCATATGTTTTGATTGCATGATTTCATTTGAATGAATTTGTTCTTGGACAGGAATCAGAGGCATACACAAATATGTATGTTCAACCATGCTCATCATAGTGTTATTTTTAATAATGAAAAACTGAAAATTAGCTCAATGTTCAACCATAAAGCATTGTTCAACAAACTATGGTAGGTTTTTATGTTGGAATGTTGTGTGGTCATTAAAAAATCACTAGAGCAGAATAATCATTAACCTGAGAAAATGTCCACCATAGAATAGCATAGTACATAGAAAAGGACCATAAAAAAACATCGTTAGAGCAATCCAATTTGTTTTACACTATATGTACTCCCACATAGATAGACAAAAGCCTGGAAGGTGAGACAAGAAATTATTAATGATGTTTAATCTCTGGGTTTGGGGATTATGAGTTCTTTTTAAAATTCATGGTACTTACCTATATGTTCCAGTGTTTTCTATCACAACGGTCATGTGTTCCTTTTGCCATAAAATCAATTTTGAAATTCCCGAGTTTCTGTTAACTTGGCCTGTCTGTCGCATATGGGGCCATACTGCACACATACCTGTGGAGCAAATGAATACAGTGACACATCTGTGAGCCGAGGCTTGAGCAATTCCACCCCTGTAGGCTCTCTGGCCTGGGAACAGAGTGGGATTTTTTCTGAGGAGTCTGAGTCTGGAAGATGTCAGGATGACTCCGTGGGTGGTTTCCTAGATCCTCAATGCATGTGGCTTCCAGTCTTGACTCTTCCCTAAAATTCTGGGTTGCTGGCCAAGGCTGAAGAGTGAATTTGCCTCAGCAGCCAACTCCTCTACGTAAGCCCGACATTTACTCTGTATCTACTTAATATCTATTAAGCAACACCTGATCCTGTTCACCACAAAATGTATTTCCCAGGGAAACCTTCGTTTCAAAGTTAAGCAAACATTCTTGGTAAGAAGCCCAAACACCTGGGAATCATGCAGTTAACTTTCCAGGCCTCAATCTTATGTGAGTATCCTGGGTTACAATAGCATGGCTGGATGGATGGTGATCTCACCATCTCAACCAGTGGCGCATCCTGCATGGGGTGAAAAGTTTTAAAATGGCACAGCTTCCTTTGAGAAGAGAGCTATCTGCTCCATAATCTATATAAGGAAGGAAAATGGTGCTTTATGAGATAATTAGAGCAAATTGGTACATCATCATAGAGCTTTCAAGGTGATATTTTCTAAAACAATGCAGCCATTTTTTATTGCTCTTACCAAAGCCAAGGGACAATAGATAATCCCAATATTCCTGATCTCTGCTTCAGGTGTAGGCTGTCGTTGGCTTGCTTAGGTCAATAGAGGACACCAGCCTTCCTTGAGCTGACTTATTGAAGATGGCCCAAGGGCCTGCCAGGTGGTCTGAAGTACACTCTAACATTGTAACAGATAAGTCCCAGTGTGAAATAGAGTCTTATCATCTCCATTTCACACAGAAGAAACCAAAGTATCAATCGTCATCTAAATAAATTTTATTGAGCATCTACAGCTAGTGCTCGACTTACTACCACGATTGGTTCCGACAGACCAGTTGTAACACGATTTGGTCGTAAGTTGAGTAGGCTATATGTACAGTACTGTGAAATGATGTTATAAAAATCTTTAAGTCATATTTTATCATAATTTTCTTTCATTATTGTTATATATCATAATTTTCTTTGTTCATTTTATGCCACTCGTATTATCTCTACACCATTTTGTTTCTTATTTTTACATTCGTCAAATTTAAGTAAAACACTGCATTACCAGTAAAACTGGTTTAATATTTGCAAAACATACAAAATTACAAAATACAGGTGCATACAAAAATACAAAATACAGGTGTAAAAAATACCATAGGAAACATTTTCCCAATTGCAAAACATATCAAAATATATAAACATGTACGAAACATTTTATTGGCCACTGGTGCTTGGCTGCGGATCGTTGATGTCATCATCTGAGGCAGCAGTTGGGGTTACCGGAGTTGGTTTTTTCATAAACATGGTGAGCTTCATCTGAATTGTATGTTTCTTTTTTTCTTCATAAATTTCACGATATGGACAAAACACATCGTGCGCCATCCGTTCAATCCTTGCAAATCGATGTTTGGGTCCATTGCTTCAAAATGTATAAGAAGTTTGTTGGGAGGGGTTTGATGAAAAATATCCAAGACACAAAACACAAATTGCTGTACCGAGTCTGAGATAACAGTTGAAATGGTGCACGCGGAGATGTTAGTGCTGCCGGAAGCTGGTCCGCACTGTCATATGCCCAGCTGGGCAATGTTTGCGCTGCCAGACGCGGAGCAGTCGTGGCTAGCAATTGTGGTCGTAAAGTCAAATGGTCGTAAGTTGCATAGGTCATAAGTCGATCAATACCTGTACTTTGTGTCTGGTAATGTTTCAGGCACTGGGAAAACAGCAGGGAACAAAACAGATCAAGTCTTTGCCCTCAAAAAGTTTACATTCTTTTGAGAGTAAACAAACAATAAGCAGAGTTTTAATATACTGGGTGATAATTGATATGAAGAAAAGTAAGCCTGAGTAAGAGGATAGAGAATGAAGAAAGTGCAATTCTATATAGAGTAACTAGGGGAGTTTTTTTCTGATAAACTGATGTTTGAGCAGAGACAAAAAGGCAGAAAGGAAGTGAGCCATTTGCATCCTTACAGGAAGAGTGTTTGAAATAGAGAAAAGAAGTCCAGGCGTGGTGGCTCACACCTGTAATCCTAGCACTTTGGGAGGCCGAGGCGCGTGGATCACAAGGTCAGGAGTTCGAGACCAGATTGCTTAGCATGGGGAAACCCTGTCTCTACTCAAAATACTAAAAGGTAGCTGGGCATGGTGGTGCGTGCCTGTAATCCCAGCTACTCGGGAGACTGGGGCAGGAGAATTGCTTGAACCCAGGAGGCAGAAGTTGCAGTTAGCCGAGATCATGCCACTGCACTCCAGCCTGGGCGACAGAGCAAGACTCTGTCTCAAAAAAAAAAAAAAAAAAAGTGAAATAGCGAAAAGAGCAAATGAGAGGCCTTGGCTTGAGGTGAGAGCATATCATGATGTATTAGAGGATCAGCAAAGGTGACATCGCAACTTCAAATAAGACTCTCATCTTTGAAGTGTTCTCAGCAGAGGAGGGACATGATCTGCCTTATGTGTGCTGGGAGCAGGCATGGTCATAGTTGAGAAGAGGGTAACCAACTAGGACTGTGCTTTCACTGCTGTGCTGCAAGTCTGTGACTTTAGATTCCAATCAATTCACATGTATTGACTACTTTGTATCTAGCAGTCACTAGCCAAGGTTGAATGGTGAGAGGAAGAAAGAGTGAAATCCCAGCCTCCGGCCATTTTATCAGACTCTTGGAAATATCACTTGAACCCGGGAGTGGAGGCTGCAGTGAGCTGAGATCACACCACTGAACTCCAGCCTGTGCAACAAGAGCGAAACTCTGTCTCAAAAAAAGGGGTGGAAATATCACACTTTGCCTCAAAGGCAAGCTAGAGAGAAATGCTGCTGCTGCAGTTTGAGTGACGCCCATGAAGTCAGGGTTATTGCTAATACCTGATGCTTCCAGAACGTGTCTCACCTGCAGAAACACTAAGAGGTCAATTTTATAGCACATGGGAAATAAAACTCATTCTTCAGGGTCATTCCCAAATCAAGAATTTAATTAACCTTCTCATAAACTTCTCCCACTCTTATTTTGATCCCACAGGAGAGATTTCTGAGAAAATACTTCAGCTTTTCCCAACCAAAATGTATGCAGCTTGGCATTCCCTTGGACCCTGTCTACAGTGGTTAAATAAATCACTTGTGGCTAAACAGAGCAATTTATTCCCCTGACATCTGCATGGTCCTCTTGGTTTATTTTAAAATATATCAACTAACTTGCCACAACTGCCATTGCTTTTAATGTGTCTGACACATCCAATTTCAATAGCTCAATGAAAATGTCATGCAATAAAATAGAGAAAGGCAGACAGAGAAGGTGATGAGAGTCGATGTGTAGACACACCCTTGGAAAGCAAGCAACAAAAACACGTGTTCAGGTGGGATTCAGGAAAGGGTCTTCTTGCCAGTAGTTTGGGAAATTAATTATATTACGTGGAAATACCTCTTTTTATATATTAATTTTTAAAACATTAATTCTCCATACTTGTTATTTTTACTAACAGAATCTACTCACTCTCCCAGCTATTTCACATCAAGTAGAACCTGCCTGTCTAGTGTCTTTAATTTTTCATTTCCATGGAAATATTTACTCAGGCTGTAGTCATGTTATTTGATAAGGTAAAAATAATTCTAGAATGTTAGATGTGTGACATCCATTCATTCATTTCACAAGCAAGTGATTCTGTGCCATCACACACTAGGCATTGTGGCTGGCATCAGGGTCACAAGGTTACCCTCCTCCCCTCAGTGGGTTTGTAGTCTCATGAGGATGATCTCTCTCTACAGGCAAAGGAGGAAGGAGGTAGTCATGCTGGAGCTCTGCTTCTCATTATGTAATAATTAAGACAACTGATTTGGACTCAGATTCCCTATCTATAAAAATGGAAAGATATTGCATATTACCTGCCTTTAAGATTGCTGGAGGGATTAAAAGAAACAACATATGTCAAAGAATTATAAAACTCAATACAAACCTTGGTTCTTCTTAACTGAACTCAAAGTATATTGTGATTGTTACTTCTCTATCTAGAGTATCCAAGGAACTGATTCAATTACCTAATATCTACTATCCATCACTGATATCTTTTCAGTAAAGCTCTCTGGCATTCCAAATAAGGTGTTAGGAAATTACTACAATATTATTTTGCTGCAGCAATTAGAGAGTATACTATAATATTCATCTGGATGCCTTGTAGATTCCTCAAGCTCAACAGGTCACTAACTACCCACTCTTAAGAATTTTCTCTCCCTGCTGATGACATCTACTCTGTCTCCCAAAATAGAATCTTCAGCTAATCCTGAAAAACTCTCCCTTCCGGAGTTATTCTTGGTCTAAAATCCTGGACCTCTACCTCATTCATGTATCTTGGGTCTGCTCTCAGTTATTCATCAGACAAACACTGCTCTGGGCCAGGCCTTCAGTTCTCTTGGGTGGGTATTTGCAACAACCTTCAATCGAGCTGACCTTCTTGTCAATGGCTCCTTCCTCTCTAACCTATCTGTGATGGTTAATATTGAGTGTCAACTTGATTGGATTGAATGATGCAAAGCATTGATCTTGGGTGTGTCTGTGAGGGTGTTGCCAAAGAGATTAACATTTGAGTCAGTAGGCTCAGAAAGGCACACCCACCCTTAATCTGGGTGGGTACCATCTAATCAGCTGCCAGCATGTCTAGAGTATAAAGCAGACAGAAAAATATGAAAAGACTAGACTAGTCTACATCTTTCTCCCATGCTGGATCCTTCCTGCCCTTGAACATCAGACTCCAAGTTTTCAGTTTGGGGACTCAGACTGGCTTTCCTTGCTCCTCAGCTTGCAGATGGCCTATTGAGGGACCTTGTGATCATGTGAGTTAATACTTAATAAACTCCCTTTTATAAGTATATATCTGTCCTATTAGTCCTGTCCCTCTAGAGAACTCTAACTAATATACCAACCTTCCTTCTTCCTCCATTCACATCCCTAAACCTAAATATGACTGTGTTCTGTTTCCTGTATAAAAGCTCTGGGGTTTCCCCCATTATTCCTTGGGATAATAATCTAAAACAATTTCACAGCTGCTTCTCCATGACACGAAGGCCCTTGTGACTCTGGCTGTTCCATGAAGACTGTTTCTTTCTCTCCTCTCCCTCAGTTTGCTCTCACACTTCCTGCAACTTCAGTGTCCCTCTCCTTGAGCCCTTTCCTTGGCCACTTCTAAATTCCCATTCAATTCTTCGCAATCTCTCTCAGCACTTAGGACATAGCACCTTCTTCTTTTGAGCACCCACAGCACCTGCTATACCCTGCCATAGATTTACTACATTGCATTAAAATCTGTTTTTGGCTTGTCTCATCCTTGAAATGTGAGCTCCCCCAAAACAGTGCTTGTTTTATATTTATCTTTTGATCCCCAGTGCCTCACTCAGTGTCTGGGATGGTCCTGGACCTGATTGATGGATGTTTGTCAATAAAGGTAGGAAAAGGCAGAGCTTGGCTTCATTACTTCCCTTCTTTCAGGTGTTTATCCTGGATGTTCCTGTTCTAAGAGCTGCCTAGTTTTTCTCCTGCTTTTACCTTACTTTAAATATTAAACAGCACTGCTATTGTCTTGGTGGTTTGGGCTGCCATAACAGAATACTGTAGACTGGGTGGCTTAAATGACAGAAAGTTATATCTCACAGTTCTGGAGGCTGGGAAGTCCAAGATCATGGTGCCAGCTGATACAGTTCCTGGTGAGGGTACTCTTTTGGGTTGCAGTCTGATGACTTCTCACTGTATTGTCACAGGATGGAAAAGCAGAAAGCTCTAAGGACACTCATTCCACACATGAGGCCTCTATCTAATTACTTCTCAAAGGTCCCACTTCCTAATAGTGTCATACTGCAGGTTAGGATTTCAGCATATAAATTTGGTGTGGGGGGCTAAGAACATGCAGTCATAATAGCTACAGTCTCATTTCTCCTTGAACATTATTATTCTGCATCCTCTATTTGTCTTTAGGACGCAGAATGTAGGCTAAGAGAATGAATTCTGGAATGAGACTGCCTCTATTCTGATCACTACTTACCTGTTGTGAAACTTTTGGCAAATTGCTTAACGACTCTATGCCTCAGTTTCCTCATCTTTAAACTAGAGATAATTATATACTTATTTCATAGTGTTGAATGAGCATTAAATGAGTTCAAATGTGGGCAGTACTTAGAAGAGGACCTGACCCTGAGTACATACACAGGGAATGTTAGCTGTTACTAGTTTCACTAGAACGTGAATTATCCATCTGTGAGCCTCTCTCCTCTCCTCCAAGCTCCTTCTTCTGGGCTCCACAGTCTACCTCTCGTATCTCACTTACCACTTAGCTTCAAAATTGTCTGTGCAGCTGTACCTCTCAGTAGCTGTTAAGTCATTTTAAGACATGTCCTATCTTTTTATTTTGATTTATTCCCTGCCTGCCACTCTCTCCCTAGAACATACAGGCACAGAGTTGGCACTCAATCAGTTAACTCACTTAGGGGTACATCACTGACCATTAGCCAATGTGATCTAATGGAAAAGTGACAGACTATCACAGTCATTGTTTTCCTCCCAACAGTGCTTTTTCAATAGAGTGTCTTCTAAAGCCATTTATCCACTTTATCCACAATTCTTCCACAATTATATTTAATTTTAAAAAGTGACTAATGAATAATGGACAGTTCAAATCAGATAGGAAACAGTAGAGTCTGGCCAAGCAGGGAGGGGCACGGCCCTCCCAGAATCGACCATCGTGCGTGTGTGTTGGCTCTCTGCTTAGTTCAGTCACTGAGCCGGGGTTTAAAGAATAATGAGATTGTGAAGGGTGCAAATAAAATCAGTCTCAATACTTTGTAATACAGTGCATTTATTATTTGTGTTATCTGCGTGCGTGCCCACACACATCCCTACTGCATTATTTTAGGCCAAGAGAAAGGACACACTACAATGTATGTGTTGAAACATTAGAATGATGTTGAAATTGTTGAGTGGCACAGGAAAATTGCCACCTGTTGTGTATCTTGAAGCCAGAACATTGAAGCCTATTAGAGGTGAGTTTGAACTGATGATAGTGAAGCGCTTCTCACTTAAAATCTTCTGTCATACTATTTGTAGTTTCTCCTGTAATCAAATTTAGAGGGGTATTTAAAAATTGAGATGCAGAGAAGGCTCTTCTGCCACCACTTCCTCTAGTTCAATATTCAGTGGTATCCCTGCTGTGTGTAAGGCTGACTTGAAAGTTTGGCCAGGACTGGTTTCTTTAGTGCATCTCCCACTGCACTGTGGCAATGCTCCACCATGTTTCCAGGTGCCCTCAATCAGCAATGCTGAAGGAAGAAGAATGCAGAGTTCCTTTTAGTAGAACATTTTCCTCACTTCCTCTTTGCTCTTCTTGCTTGAGGCAGGTTGATATGCATGGCTGGCAGCCCAAATTGCAGTGACCAATAAGCAATCCTTATAGAGCCAAAGCGCATCCTCCCACACTGATTCTAGCTTCTTTCAGAGTCAGAGGCAGTGCATTATTTTCCATTCAGTATATATACAGACCCACAGTGCCCAGCAAGTACTAGTCCAGAAATCTCACTCAGACTCCTAACATTTTCTTTCACTGACTACGTATGCCAAGATGCACCTTGCTTCTCTCCTAGCCTGTCCTACTTCCTGTAGTGTCCTGTACAGGAAGTTTATCTTTAGAGGTGGAATGAGAAGATCTGATGGGAATAGAAGGGAGAAAGGGGAAGTTGACACTGGAACTGAGGAACTCAGAAATAGTTCTCAAGTTAAAAGGGATGGCTGGCCGGGTGGGTGGCCCACGCCTGTAATCTCAACACTTCGAAAGGCGGAGGTGGGTGGATCATGAGGTCAGGAGTTGAGACCAGTCTGGCCAACATGGTGAAACCACATCTCTACTAAAAATACAAAAATTAGGCAGGTGTGGTTGCACATGCCTGTAATCCCAGCTACTTGGGAGGCTGAGGCAGGAGAATTGCTTGCTCCTGGGAGGCAGAGGCTGCAGTGAGCCAAGATTGTGCCATTGCACTCCAGCCTGGGTGATAGAGTGAGACTCTGTCTCAAAAAAATAAAAATTAAAAATAAATAAAAGGGATGGCCACATATCCAGACGAGTGTTGCCCATGTCCTGAAATTAGTGACAAATTGTGGGAATCAGTCAACATTTTCTCCTAGTTTCTTTCTTTCAGCTGTCTGTGAACTAATTCTCAGAATGAAATGTCTAGTGTGTTGTAGAAGATACAGTTAGAAAAGTTCCTTAACAGACTTTCCTTAGCTTCAGTAATGGCGTTATGTTATTTAGCTAAAGAATGATTAAGATATTTTGTTTTTATGTCATACTATGAGGTAAGGTTTCCTTTCTGGTTTTTATGTGTTTGTGAATAGAGAGTTAGAAGGAGCTAATCAGGCTCTGATAGTCTACCTGCATACTTGCCTGGAAGTTCTACACTTTCTTGAAACTCTTCTAATTTTTTGAAACATAATTTCTTTTTGTTCTCTCACTAGCTCTCTGGTTTTTCTTTCTTAATTAATATTCCTTGCTAGATTTTCTTTGGGGATGTGTTCTCAAACTTCTTAACATCTACTCTCTCTTTCAGCATTCATTCATTCATTTCTTTGATCTCATTACCATGTATGTCCCAATGACTCTGCCATCTTTTATTTCTAGTTCTTTTTTCAGTCTAGACCTATATATCCAATGGTTAAACAAACATTTCTTCCTGGGTGTGTCTAAAACAACTAAAACTCATGCAACCAAGTATAAGCTAATCATTCTGAATACTTTTTGTAACCAATTGCTTTTTCTGTCCCTGGAGCCCACTCCTTAAGATGAAACCATTAACCCATCTTGCCTGGACCTCTGAAAAATTCCTTAAATATAACAAATACTACTAAAATGTTTGTTGAGACAAATAAATATATAGGCATGGAGGCAGAGTCTATTCAAAAATCTCAAGATTTGTTTGTTTTTCACATGAATGGCTATCTGCTCTATCCTATATTTATGAGACTGAGCTTTTTGGAGCTAAACCTTGCATTTCTGTTACAATTCTTCAGAACAGCTTTCTGTTATTCTGTTACAATTCTTCAGAATAACAGAAAAATAATATTTTTCTGATATTATTGTTACTCTGTCATCAATCATGTTAAGTCTGCTTTCCAACTTTATGTCATCTCCACATTTTATAATTTTGCTATTTCTTTCTTCCAGACATTAAATGTTGGTTGGGAAAAGCCAAGGACAGAGATTTAACAGCAGGCCAAGGATATTTTACTCTAGTCTTATATTAAGTGAAATTGTTCACTTGCATGCAAATTGGTAAGCTCCATTCTCATCCAGGACAAATTTCTCTATCTTGTCAACAGGAACATCATGGAAACTTTTCTTAAATGTCTCGTTGAAATCAATTTAAACTGTGGCTATGGTATTCACTTAATCTACAATTCTAGTGATCCTATAAAAATGCAAATGAGTTTGGAAGAACTTGTTCTTAGGAAATACTTGCTGGATTTTAGTCATTAGGATCTTCATTTCTTTATAAAAATGTTATTATTAAACTATAAAAGCAATTTTTAAAATGATAAAAGTTTAGAAAGTAGAGAAAAAGGAAAATAATGTATATCCTATAGCTATTTTATGAGGAATATTGTAAAATTGTAGTATATTCTCTTCAAGTTTTTTGGAGAAGTTGGCTTTTTTATATTGTTAATAGTGTATATACAATCGTATAGCCATTTAAAACATTTATTCTGCCTATTTTCCAGTATTGCCTCAATTTATATACTTCTCATAGGTTTCATAACTTTCCATCCTATGTCTGAATTATAAAATTTTAAACACATGCAAGTTGCTGGACATTTGGACTGTGTTCAATTTTTAAATTATAAATAATATGAGGAATATTTTGTATACACAGTTGGCTCTTTGTATCTGGAAGTCTTGCATCTGTGGGTTCAATCAACTGCAGATCAAAAATATTTGGGGAAAAAAATGAGTGTCTGCATCTGTACTGAACATATGTGGACTTTTTTTCTTGTCATGATCGCCTAAACAATACAACATAACAGCTACTTAGATAGCATTTACATTGTATTAGGTGGTATAAGTAGCTTAGAGATGATTTAAAATACACAGGAGGAGGTTGTTGGTTATATACAAATACTATGCCATTTTATATCAAGGACTTGAAGTCTGTGGATTTCAATATCAATATCTGTTGAGGGGAGATCCTGGAAATACCAAGGTACAACTGTATGGATCTTTTCCTTAATTTATATTTTTCTTGGATAAATCCCAAAAGTTGTGTATTAGGGTCAATTTTCTCATTACAGTAGGTAGCTATGATGAGCAGGAGAAGGCCCCCTGCCCCCCACAACACACACACCAAGAGCATTGAGCAACCATCGTCAGGCAGTTGCTAACCGTTTCTCTAAAGTAATAATTGGTCACAGCTGGTGCCAGAGAAAGGCCGTTTCCCAATAGACAGAAAACACCTGAAACTGATCAGCAGATTCCCAAAAAGATCTCAGGAGTGGGAAGAAGTGAGGCAAATCCTGGAAGCGGGCCCAAGTCAAGAGGTCAAACTACACACTTGGTTTCTCAAGTCACTCACTCACTTGGCCCCCTTCCAAGTTATACCTTCCTTCTTTTCTTTCCTTCCTTTCCCTACTGTTCTAAAACTTTTTCACTCCTGCTCTGAAACTTGCCTCAGTCTCTTTTTCTGCTTTATGCCCCTCAGTTGAAGTCTTCCTTCCGCGGAGGCAAGAGTTGAGGTTGCTGCAGTTTGTATGGATTCGCTGCCGGTAACTTGAGGTAACTCAGGTCTCTTCCACTAGGAATATCCTGATGTCGAGATACCTATGTCTGTGTTAGTCCGGTGGGCTGGGTTATGTTGCAGTAACAATTTATCACATACACTTATTTAACAGCCAAAAAGGAATTTTAAAAATCCTTAAATTTTAATGGCTTAACACATGAAAGTTTATTTCTCACCAATTCTGCTGTAGGTCTCACGGTTCTGCAGGGTAGTTCCCTTCAAAGATTCAGAGATTTAAATCTCAGGGATTTAGGGTGGTTCCATCTTGGCCTCCATGATTGATGTGGCAGGAAAAGAACTGAAGCCTGCATAGGGGCTTTTGAAGCCTCAGATTGTCAGCTAACCTCACAATCCATTGGTGAGAAGCAGCCATGTATTTCCACTTAATTGCAACAGGTGCTAAGAAGTGTGACTTCTGCGTGCCCACTAGGAAAAGGGGTATCACTATTGAGGTGTACTTCAGTGGAGAGGTTCTGAACTAAAACTAGCTAATCCAGAACTACAGAATTTCCCAGAATTCCCTTACTCATAGGGTTACACATCAGATATGACCACGGAGCTATTTTCATGAGATTTAGAAGGTGGAAATGAAGTAGCAGTCACCAAGCTCAGAAGGAGCAGGCAACAGGTGCCGCTGCAGCGCCCAGCCTGATCGCCTGGCTCACTTTGTCGGTACGGACAGCAGCTAGTCCACAGTCCTCCGGCTCATATGAGATCTCTTCCTTCAGCTCGTCTGAGTCCTGAATCAGATACACATGCAATTCCATAAGGAAGAGTGCCAGCTTTGTTTTTAGGTCACCCGCGCACTATAGAGTTTGGAGGTGGTGAGAGCTAGATGCAAATTTTGGATTGTCTTCATGAGTTCCAGCTTGTCCTCACTCTTGCCTGCTTCATACCCAGCTTTCCTTCCTGACTACCAGCCCCACTGACTCACGTTGACCTCAGGCCTACCACCAGACACAGAAGCATCAGCCTTCTGTAGAGTTCTTTACCATAACTGCATGGTGTCTAATGTCTAAAATAAAATTTTCAGCCCATTATACCCATACTGATTTTGTTTCCCTGATAAACCCTAATTGATAGTTGTATATTAATATTTTTAATACCGCAGGGCCTAATTTTAAGGTATTGTGGTTACAGACTTTTTGAGTTTACTGCTTAGAAGTCCAGCATCACAAAGATACATCTGGCCCACGCTGAAGGAGAAGAGGGAGTGGGTTATGGTATAGAGAAAGGAGGATATAATTGTCCGAAGTGAAGGTAATTATTATCTTCACAGTTATTAGAGCAGCGAGCAGCCTCCGAAGCAGCTCTGTCCTATGCAAATAGACCTGAGGGGAGGGGAGCTTTGCACGATGTGCTGGGGAGGATCATAGAGAAAATCCATGCCTGCGGCCACATTTCCATAGCTGTGAGTAGGGCTACTCTACCTGGAGCTGATCTTGCCCCAAGGACCAGAGTTAAAGGGGAACAGGCTGATCTGGGGGGAAATCCACACTGAAGCAGTAAAAGCCATCATTTTCTGTGAAACAGAATCAAACTGAGTTTAACAACTTATCTCTGTTTCTGTACATTTTCTCCCAGCATCACATTTGGTATCTGCTTTTGTCTGCCATGTGGCTCTGTGTGAGGTGCCAGCACCTCTGCTGTCGGGGAGGAACATATGTGAGGCTGAAGTACACACATTCTGGACTGGGACTGTTCTCTGAACATTAGGCCTTCCTAGGACTTCCTCAAAGCACCCCAGTTGAGCAGGCAAAGGAAGTGTGACTTGTGGACTTCCACCATACTGCCCCACATGCACGCTACTGCTTGCTCTTCATGCCAATTACTCTCACCGGAAGAGGAACTCCCTGTCCAATTGCCCTCACCCAACCTTTCCTCTGATTACAAACAAAACAAACAATTGTTGCCACACTACTTCAAGGAACTGTGGCACACTGAAAAATACCCATATGAGCAAAGAATTCTATTTTGAGACTGCATGTGATTCGTGCCACCCATGTTGACTTCAGCTGTTGCACACCCAGTTCTCTTCTGTGGGGAACTATGATTTAAGCAGTGCGTGTTAAGAATCAGGAAATTCTAAGCCATCCAATGGCCTGTGTTCGCTGAGTTCAAGCAGGACATCAGACACAATGTGATGCAGCAGAAGGAGTTGGCACATTGGGGAATTGGCCAAATCCCAATAAGCCTTTGGCACACTAGTCCATCTGGATTAGCTCATCCGTGTGGTTTGGGTCACCAAATTTTTTATAACTCATGTCTTGCAATCATAATGCCTTGTCATACCCATGCAGATATTACTTAGAAACATGGCAAGAAATGAATAAAGCACTTAAAAGTATTGCAAACAGAAAAGTTATACAAATCCAATTTTATTAACATTAACATAAACTATCTGCCCTTGACATATAGTGGAATTGTGTTTTTTAGGCAAATATAGTAATCCTCTACTGCAGGAGAAAAAGAGTCTTGGTGATATGAGAAGTACTGGCATGATAATTTCATAAATTATTCAAGTCTGTGGAAACACTCCAGTTCAGAGAAGGGTACCTGGATTTGTTTTCAGATTTCTTGACTTTCACATGCATGTTAGGCTCTCTGGTTTGGATAGTGCATGTTTTCTTCTATTAAATGAGATAGCTTTCTCATTAATTATATCAGAAAAGAGCAGCTATGAGAGACTAGAGGGCCTCTACTGGCCTCAGGCATTTTCTAAAAAATGGAATTAGCTGTCAAACTTTGAGAACACAGAGTTTCCCACAGCCTCCCCTATCCCTGCATGTGGTGTGCACCTCACAATTTCATGTAATTTAGTGACTTGCCAAGTTCCTACAGGCATCTGTGTTTGTGCTGAAGATGTCTGTCTTCTCTGTGGCGTACTGTGGCATGTATCACAGCATATTGGTTGGAATGGGTCTGTAGGTCGGAATAGCTGATTTGTTATTCAGGATAGCTGTAGCAGCCACTGGAGGGAATGCATCATCTTATGGTAGTTGCTCTTCCACACAGCTTTGTTCTCTGCATGGGTAAGGGGTATCTCTGGGGTCCATAATCTGTTACATCATGATGCCTGTGCAATATTTCCTTGCCTAGTCCAATCTACTGGGTCCCTGAAGAATAAGCTCTTTTCTTCTTATTAGCTAATGTTTACCCTTCCTTTTCTCTAATGATAGAGTACTGGGAAGCAGAAATCCCCACCTCCACCTTCCCTCCCCAACTCCCCAGCCTCTCCACTCATTCTCAGTCCTGGGGACTGGGGGCCATACTGCCTTGCTGTTTGCAATAAGACAATTGTAAAATAAAGAGGGCAGCCAAAGCAGGGAGTTATGAGCTGAGAATATGGGAATAAGCACACAATTAGTTCTGATGAATGAAATATCTTGCTGATATTATTAACAATTTACTAGAAATTGTGTCTTCTTTACCAACAGAAAAATGGCAATATGCAAGAAAATAAGCCTAATTTAACTTTTTAAGGGGTAGAAAAAATATGATAAATCTTTGCATACATATAATTTATTTATTTATATTATAGTCCTAACAAGCATTTTCTCATCTAAAACTGTTATTTTAACTCAGAAAACATATTTGCATTCAACTCTTGAGCCTTAAAATGGAGCACAGAGGAAACAAAACCTTTTTGAAATTAAAAATATTATTCAGCAGAAACTGATACTTTTGAACCAATATGGATTTTAAATAACTAAATATTTTTTTAAAATCTCCCTTAACATCAAAGTCAAAGATGATTGTATTTATTTTGATGTCACTATGTAAATATAAGGATGTTAACTAATACTCACCTAGGTCAAATATTCCAGTTGCATTAACAAACATACACATAACAAATATAAATTTATATCAAATGTCAAATTTCCCCATTATCTTCTCCATTAGGAATTTGGTGTTCTGAAAACTGTCTTTTTTGTTTGCTTGAGTTTTTGTTGTTGTTGTTGTCTTTGTTTTTTTGCTTTATAATTTCTAAGCATTTAGGCAGGAAAGAAAGAGACATTAAAAATACAACTGAAAAAAAATTTAAAAAAAACTGAGAAATATTTAAATTTTTATGAAATGAGAATCTTGTTAACTGCAGTCTCTTTCGAATACTTCCCTCAGGAGAAAATATGCTGTGAAACAGTGAGCTGCTACTACATAGTGGTTGGGGACATTAGGTCATTTCTGAATAGCAGTTACATACACCTAATGGCTTATTCCCTACAAAATGAACTATTATGGTGTCAGAAAAGACTAGATACTTTATCATCTGAAAGACAGGTTGCTCAGATGTGTACAAATTAATCTATTCTTTTGACCTCTCATTCAGACATCAGAAATACTTTATTTTGTACTAAAATAAAGATAGGTTCCTATAGTGGAATAGGTTCAATATTTACCACATTTCTCTTCTTTTCCCTATCCATAAAACTCTGCCTGATGAAAACATTTTAGAGTGTACTTTTTTACCTTATATTGTTAATAGCATTGATGATCCTGGATATTAAAAATGGCTGCTTTAGTCTACTTTGATTTTGGGAAAGCTGTTTAAAACAAACAAATATGTGGCATCATTTAAAGTTTTATAAATAATTAAGAGTAACTGAATGACAGCTGAATTTCTCATGTATTTATTGACTGCTTGCTAGATTCAAAATTCTGTGCTGCATGCAGACATATCAAAATTTTGTAGTATCTTTGGATCATGAATGTCAGAGTCTTTCAGCTCCTAGTCAGGAAAAATACTATCATGTCAGGTGAGGAATTCTTAGTATGAGGTGGTGCTGGGGAGTACCAGTAGCTTCAGTTCAAAAATCATTGCTCTTGATCCCAACAGCTTTGTTCCAACTCTACATTTTGACAGTGTGTGGAAGAAGGATTGGTTCAGGCTTCCTTTATATTCTACATAGATCATGATTTGGGATTTTTAGGAACCAATAGCTTAAGCTATGTTAGAACAATCCAAAAGCTTTAAAAATGGTCATAGCAAATGCTCTCTGGACCTTAAACCTTGGCGTTAATAACAGAATTTAAAGACTCTGGAGGTAGTATTTTGTTCTTGTCAGGGAGAGGCGAGGTCAACTTGCAGAGCATCTCCTAGAGTCTGGAATCAAGCGTCTTCACTTCCTATCACACCACATTTTCCCTAACACTTTCATTATCCATATTTTGCTCTGCTATTCCAAATGTGTACTCTCTAAGAATAACCTGAACACACCAGGTTATTCTCTCCCTTGACAAATTCTGATCGCAATGATTTAACATAAAAACAATTTGAGTAAGAGGTTTATGTCTTTCTACATTTTGAAAAGCCCTTGCAGATACAGTTTTAAATATGTAATTGAAATGTGGCATTTTCTTGAGTATTTGATACATTTCTTGGATTTTTGTTCCTAACTGCAGGAATAGCATAAATGAAAACGCTCAGTTCCTTAAGCAGTTCTTTAAGCACAGCAAACATGAGTCAAATGGCTTTCACTGCACCTTTATAAAAGGCAATGCCACCATCATAAGTCTCAATAATTCCTAGCACCTATAAGCATTTTCATTTGTTAATCTTAATATATTTTAACAGCATATATATGGTCTCAAAAAAATATTTCCTGGCACTTACTGTTGGCTTTTTATTCCCCCAGATCTTTTAAAATCTTAGCCTATACATGACTATATGACTTAGAACATGTTTTTAACAAGTTACACGAAAATCTCCTTTAGTGCTCCACATTGACAGAGGCTGTCTGAATCCCAGAGAAGGCAATCACATTCCGTTATGTTGTCAGCGTGAGAGGCAAAAGCTCTAAAGCACTAAGTTCCTAGAGCTGTAAATCCATTGTGCTTCATGTTATAAATAAAGAAATTACCCTGTGATAGCTATAGTTTGGAAGCATCATTATCATTTCTTTTCAACTCTCACTTTTAATCTTTTCAGTTATTTTCCTTGGTAAAACTTAGCCACCAAAGTAAGACTTCTTGTATCACGAACCTATATGCCACAATTAAAAGAAATTCCAGCCAACCATGTCAGTGGCTGTAGTCAGTATTTAAGACAAAGCTGACTCCTATCAATTTAGTAGAAGAGAGTTCTCCCTGCCCCGTGTCTCTTTCCACCCTGTCACTCCCTGCCCTCTCCAGCCTTTTGGATATGCCTTTTCTTCCTGTTGCATTGCAAATGTGTGATGCACGCTTTCTAGCAGATGCATTTGAGGTTAGGTCTTTGCACCCATGAAAACACAGTTATAAATTGTTCTCAGAGCTAACCCACTCAACATCTTGGCACTTGGTTGTTTTTAACTTTTCAACAATAGGCACTGTTCACTCCCCTCTATCTCAGTTCTTTATTCAGTGATCAGGCAGGACACTGATGAAAGGCTAGTCACGGCTTCCCCCCATGGTATCAGTGTGCTGACATGTGATGATTCACATGGGGTGTGTTTGATCCGAGGAAGCCCAGTCTCTGCTTATTCTTCCTTTGTTCTGTCATCTGGGGGAAAAGAGAGAGTGTGTGTTCAGCGGATTTTCTCACTCTTACCCAGTGCTGCGAGGCCACAATGATATTAAGTTAATTTTCCCCAACTACCTACTGTCTAACATCATATAGAATATAGTTATCAAAAAAGGGATATTTTAAAAAAATACATTTCCAAAAACAGAGAAAAAGAGCAAACCCCTCTCTGTGGTTAGGAAGCAGAAACCATGACTCTTAAAAGAGCCATTTTATAAAACAGATCTTGCCTGTCACATAGCTGTCACCATTACAGTCATTTTAATAGCTACCATGGTTACTGTTGATATTTTTACTAATAATAACAATTTTATATGATAAAGCGGTTCATTATAGCATTGAAATGGTAGATACTAATGAGAATCTGCCTTTCCCATGGGCTTAGTAATTACTATCATGGCAGAAAATGATTTTTTTTTTTTAATGCAAAGAAGTGCTTGTATTTTGGCATTTTCTCTTTCCCCCTTCCATAGAAGGAGAAGTGTTGCACAAGGCTCAGGGAGGTGGGATAAGTGGAAGTCCCGGTTTGCTGGGATGTGATGCTACAGGACAACGGCAGTTTTCTTTGCAATCCTCTGTGGATGATGACCTGGCTCCCTGGAGTCTCTGCCTCCCCTCCGCAGAGGTGGTGAATGACTTCTCCCAACCAGCACCGTCTCCCTGAATGCACCCACCTGCTCCTTGAGCTCCGCCAGCTGACCCGACAGCTGTTTGACCAGACTCATAGTCGATTCCAATTTCTCCTGAAGGTTCCGAATTTCATTTTGCTCACTGTCTCCTTCATTGCTAACGAGGGACATGGCTCGCATCCGAGGAAACCAGTCCAAATTCTTCTCCTGAAAGCAAATAAATGTGTGGGAACAAGGGGATAAGTATGGAAGGGGAGACTATCTATAGCTGTTCATTATTATTGACATTTAAAACAGTCTCTCAGCACTCAAACTGAAAAGAGAAAATCAGGCATAAGGAAGGGCTGAAGTAGGGCTTAAACACTGGTCTTCATGGGCTGGGGAAGACCCCAAATATTGAAGCTAACTTTATACAGCCTCCTAGGGAGGTCCGGATGAGGCATGCAGAAAGCACCATGAAGGCTGCAGGCATTCAGTGAATGTTGATGAATAATGAGGTGGGGTCTGGAGGCTGGGGGAGCAGATCCAAAGGTGTGTGGATACAGCATAGGCATGCACTGTCTCTCTTTCCCCCTGACACAGAAGAGAAGTGGGGGGTGGGGATGGTATAGGAAGGTGGTAAAAGAAATGTTTCAGCATTAGCCACCCACACTACTTTACCTCCCACTTCCTCTATAAAGCCTCCCCAACCAGCTCTGCCCCCCTCAGAGCTCCATTTGGGGAAGAGGGAAGTGGGAGGGCATGGCCCGAGGTTACTCTGTCTGCTCCCTTTGGAAAGATTTTATTGCAAAGGGTGAGAGTTAGACTTCCCCACAGGGCAATCATTGGTTCTACTTCTGTTTTTGTAGGCAGCCTGGGTGTAGGTGTTTTATGTGTGTGTGTGTGTTTTCTCTCCATCATGGTAGAGACTGACAGATGCTTTCTTGAAAACTCTGCTCGATTGTCTAACGTCATAGAATCACTATGCATTTCTTACAGACATTTTTCAATCCTCCCCAAAGCTCTGCAAGGTAAATCATATGGTCCCCATTTTAGAGATAAGGAAAGAAGAGGCTCCAATAGTTTCATTACTCATGTCACAAGCTAGTAAATGGCAAAGCTGGAATTTTAAGCCTCTGCAGCACTGATTGGGTGTGCCAGTATTTATCTCTATCTACCCACCTATTTCTCTAAGTCACCTTCTCCCAACATGCCTCGCAGTGAGCATCGCGCTTGAGACTCCAATCCAGAGAAGTCCACTGAAATGGCTACAACAATCTCTGCCTGTGGGGGATCCCTGGAAGGAGAGTCATCAAGTGTTCTTCCCTAAGTGACAGTGGCAGGGCCCAATTTGTGTATCTCTAGACCACAGTTGCAATCTTACCTGGCCCTTGGGTTGGCTTTTTGTTGTTGCTAGTCAGGAAATAACAAGTTCTTTATAGTTCCCTACCCCCAATGGCAGTGAAAAGGGCTGATAAAGAACTAAAGATAAAACATATTAAAGAGTTTTAAACTGCATTTAAACAGCTGTAGCTAATTAGCATTTCAAAGGCGAACAGTAACTTACTCTGAAGTGCAGAGTGACAGATTCATTCACTCAATCAATCCTTCAGCATCTATTGTTAGGTATTTAGGGGTGAAAGTCAGATAAGACTGTGTGTCTGCTCTCAAGGAGCTTATGGCTCAGAACAGCCCTCCGCAAAGGGTGGACTGCGCACTGTGTGCGTCCAAATCCCCAGGCTGCTTGTTAAAACTGCAGACTCCCATCCTACCACCTGTTACCAATCAGAACTTCAGGGAATGTGTGTGGTTCTAGTATCATTAAAGTGTTAAGGACTCTGGTTTACAGAAACAGAGAAGACAGTGGCTGGGCAGGCAGATAAAGAAAAGGGGAAAGATCTGAAATAGGTGTGTGGGTTAATAACAGAGGAAACCTAATAGGGGCCCATGAAATGCTTGTATGGTAGTATGGCTGGTCCAGCTGCTCACCCACAGCCCAGCTGGATGTGCAGATGAGGCAGAAAGCTGGACTGATACAGCATGCTGTGTCTCCCTGGGATGAGCATCATAAAGATAAAGGTTTAAGGGAGCTGGAAATATCAATCGAGTAATCGTTGATGTGATGCAGATTAACGTGTGAACTGGTAGGAAGGACAGAGGAAAACAGACCTGTGCTAAATGCTCTTTAAGCACTTATTCCTTTCAACAATTCTGTGAACGTAGGTTCTATGATCTACCCAGTATTTATATTATCTATTAACTGAATTTTACAAATGAAGAAAGTGAGGTGCCATGGTTTAGATATGGTTTGTCTGTGTTCTCCAAACCTCATGTTGGAATTTGATCTCCACTGTTGGATGTGGGACCTAATGGGAGGTGTCTGGGTCATGGGGGCAGATCCCTCAGGAATTGGCTTGGTGCCATTCTCACAATAGTGAGTGAATTCTCACTTTTTTTTTTTTTTTTTTTTTTTTTGAGACTGAGCTTTGCTCTTGTTTCTCAGACTGGAGGGCAAAGACAATCAAGTGATCTGACCACCTCGGCATCCTAAAATGCTGGGATTACAGGAATGAGCCACTGTGCCCAGCAAGTTCTCACTCTTAAGAGCCTGGATGGGTTCGCAAGGTAATGGATTAGTTGCTGTGAGAGAGGGATGTTATAAGCCAGGATGCCCCTAGGGTTTGGAGTCTTTTTGCACATGCCGACTTCCCCTTTGGCCCTTTTCTGCCATATTTTGATGCAGCACAAAAGCCCTCACCAGATATCCAGCAGATGCTGGTGCCATGCTTCTTGTGTAGCCTTCAGAACCATGACCTAAATAGCCTTCTTTTCTTTATAAATTACCCAGTCTCAGGTATTCTTTCATAGCAACACAAAACAGATTAAGAAATGAAGCTAGCAACTGGATTAGCCGGGATCCCAACTCAGATCGGTCTGCATCAAGGTCTGTTGGCAAGACAGGGGATTGTGGAAAGAAAGTAGAATAACAAAATTTAAAATTCCAAAAGTAGAACAACTTCAGGAAATGAAAATTCTGGGGTGAGAGTGCCTTAAACCTGGTAAAAGTAAATATCACTGAACCTGGGAAGTTAGTGTTTAATGGATACAGATTATCATCTGGAGAAGATAAGAAATTTCTGGAAATAGATTAGTGATGGTTTCAGAACAATGTGAATGTGTGTCATGCCACAAAACTGTACACTTTAATGGTAAAATGGTAAATTTTGTGTTATATATATATTTTACCACCATAAAAAAATTCTTAGAATTTGCAGAGGCTAATCTTTTAGATGAATTGTGCACCAAACTCCTGAGGTCATCCTGCAGGTCAGTAGTCAGGATAGATGAGGAGGCTGTGGGTGGCCAAGGGCCAAAATCTGTATGAATGAAGGGTGACCAGGAGGTGTTAGAAGATAGGATGGGAAGGACTAGAAAAGTGCATTTGAGGTTTGAGGTGCACTGATTTCTTGGTGATGAGGAGCCCAGAGTGCTGACCCTTTTCTAGGCCTCTTAATACAGACAGTTTGGGAAAACAGGCAGCTGCCACCAAGGGACTGAAGGAGAAGGGGCTTGCTATGTATGGTTTGAATGCTTGTCCCTCTAAAACTCAATTTAATTTTTAAATTTAATTGGTATTGTAAATGTATCAAGATGTGGGACCTTTAAGAAGTGATTAGACCTTGAGGCATCCACCTCATGGGGGTGGGGATTGGTGCTGTAACAAAAGAGTAAGTTTGAGGCCAGGCACAGTGGCTCGCGCCTGTAATCCCAGAACTTTGGGAGGCTGAGGCGGGTGGATCATGAGGTCAGGAGTTTGAGACCAGCCTGACCAACATGGAGAAATGCCATCTCTACTAAAAATACAAAAATACAAAATTAGCCAGGCGTGATGGCACATGCCTGTAATCCCAGCTACTCAGGAGGCTAAGGACGGAGAATCACTTGAACCCGGGAGTGGAGGCTGCAGTGAGCTGAGATCACACCACTGAACTCCAGCCTGTGCAACAAGAGCGAAACTCTGTCTCAAAAAAAGGGGTGGGGGGGCAAGTTCAGTCCCCTCTTGCTCTCTTACCCTCTCACTTTCTATCCTGTGGTGACACAGCAAGAAGGCCCTCACCAGACGTGGGCACCTTGATAACAGACTTCTCATGTTCCAGAACTGCGAGCCAATACATTTCTGTTCATTATAAAATTACCCAGTCTCACATATTCTGTTACAGCAACACAAAACAGACTATGAAAATGCTCCTCTTGGGAGAGAGCCAGGAAAGCAGTGTTCTGGGAGAGATTTGTTTGACTCACAACAGGACAGAGATTCCGGAGGGGCTGTTGGGGCAGGAGGATTTGGGAGCATCACAGACTGGGCTTGGGGTAAGAAGGTACCAGGAATGTGAGGGACAGTGAAAACATCAACCTTCAAAAAGTTTCCAAAAGAAACAGATGAAAAACCTTGTTCTAACAGTAGACTGCAACTCTCACAGATAACGTATGAGCATTTGTAAAACTGCCTCCAAAAAAAACACCATTGCAGGCAGCTCAGGGGCCAGGATTAGCCAAGTCCATGCCCTCTTTCTTTTGAGGAAAAAAGGGCAGCTCTTAGTGGACCATAACTGGTGCCATCTGAGCCACAGAACTCCCTTTCCCTAAACTCTCTTTCTTTATTTGTTTCTTTGTTCATCCATTCACTTAATAATTCTTGCTTGTGTTTACTATGTCTCTGTTAGGCATTGGGAAAACAATAGTGAGCAAAATCTAGCACGATTCTCATATAGCTCATATGTGGAGAGCAAGACTTCAAACAAAGGATGTCAAAAGTAATGAAGAGCTGTGCTTAAGTGCCAAAATCTACATAGTCCTGTCATCCTTCCTCTTTGTTCCTAAATATTATTCTGTCTTCCAACTCTCTTCTGGTTTTTCTAATCCTTCTTTCACTCTTTGTATCTGTCTGTGTTTTAGTTTGTTTCTCAGCCTTTTCTCACCTACTTTTCTGCTTCCTGTTCCATTCCTCCCTTCCCTTGTATATCTGCTGATCTTAATCTGAGACAAATATATAATGTGCAATTAAAAATTATTTTAATATTGAACATTTTATGCTTCCTTTTCTTAATTTTTAAGAGACCTGAGTTGAACGCTTTACATTTCTCACTACAATGGAAAAAAATCACCAACTTAAATTGATTACTTTATGTTCTCTTTTTTGAAGAAAGCGGTCTTTAAAAAAATCAGTTTGACAACTGATTTTTCTTAAAAATTACCACAGAAAGTACAGTAGTCCCCCTTACCTGAGGTGGATACATTTAAAAACCCCTAGTGGATGTCTGAAACTGTGGCGAGTACTGAACCCTAGATAAACCATGTCTTTTCCTATATATACATATCTATGATGAAGTATAATTTATAAATTCGGCACAGTAAGGGATTAACAATAACTAATAATAAAATAGTACGATTAAAACAATATACTGTAATAAATGTGGTCTCTGTTTCTCTCTCTCAAAATATCTTACCATTTTTGGACTGCAGTTGACCGTGAGTAACCAAAACCAGAGAAAACAAAGCCATGGAGAAGGGGGGATTACTGTACATTCTTTTCATGAAAATTAACTCCAATGCAGCGGCATTCTTAAATGTTGAATGTGCTTTTCCATTGAAAGTAGCTGCCAATTAAACACTCAGAAGTTTCTCTCTCTGCTCTTATGGCTTCCACGGAAGGCTCAATCTGAGCAGGAGAAGAGGAAGGTAAACCCTAGACTTTAGCCTATACCAGAACCACAGGACAGACACACAGAGCAGTTACTAGTTAATAGGACACCACTTCCTCTCCATGTAGACTTGCAATGTGTACGCCATCTAACAAAGCAGTTTGATTTGGTTTGTTATTTCTTGGTTTACTCATACATGCTATGTATATCTTGTGATCATGCATCTGATTATTAGAGTCTCATGATGACTTTGGTCAAAATAAAATAACCTCCTCATTTCACCAGGAGTGAACATCTTTGACCACAGGGTAGTATAAAGTCAGAGAAGATGTGCATTAACTCTTAGATTCCGAGGCTACAGTGTATGGTCCTAGTAAGTGGGTAAGTGGAAATCTAGAGCTTCTTGAAGATTCTAAAATGCAAAACTCAAAGATGAAACCTCATGTCCCTGAGAAGTCCCTATAGGGCACACACAGCATGCCAACCATACCCTCCTATCCCTAAACTCTAATAGTTATGTATTTCTCTGGGTGATTAAAAGACCATTAGATAGAAGTATAAAAACCTTATAGTTATTCAATAAAATTATTAGGTTGCCAGTGTCAAAAATCAGCTGTGCTGGGCCAGGCACGATGGCTCATGCCTGAAATTCCAGCACTCTGGAGGCTGAGGTGGATGGATCACCTGAGGTCAGGAGTTCAAGATTAGCTTGGCCAACATGGTGAAACCCCACATCTGTTAAAATTACAAAAATTAGCTGGGTAACGATGGCGGGTGCCTGTAATCCCAGCTACTCAAGAGGCTGAGGCAGGAGAATTGCTTGAAGCTGGGAGGCGGAGGTTGCAGTGAGCCGAGATCGTGCCACGGTACTCCAGCCTGGGCTATAAGAGTGAAGACTCATAGCTTAAAAAAAAAAAAAAAAAAAAAATCAGCTGTGCTATGTTTTTATATTTTTTTCTTAAACGTGATACCTGATTTGTGGGAAAGGACAATGGAGGTATAATGGAAAGAGCACAAATCTATGAGTCACAACACCTCAGTTTTGGTTTTAGCTTCGCAAAATTCTAGCTATATGACATAAGAAGGAAGAAAGTCTTATTCTTTGAGTCCCAGTTTCCTTATCTGTAAAATCAGAATGTTACCCTAGGTGGTGTCTGTGTCTCTTCCAGCTCATCATTTTGTGAGCTATGATGTAAAGACAGCTTTAAAAACCAAATTGTTGAGAGAAGATTGAGCTTGCCAAATAAGCAAACAGAAACATGGCATTTTGGCTAGAAGTGCCTCAAAACCACACAGCCCACACCCAGTATACTGCAAATGCCCAGCCTTAAACCTAGAAAGTTTAGGTTTCCTTGAGGTCTCACAGCACAGTAGCAGCAGATGTCCCTGCACTTGACTTCCACTTCTGGACAAGTGCTGCCATATTACATAGTGGAATAGCTCTCATATAATCTATCCCTATTCCTACCTAATTCTCCACTGGCTCAAAAAAATAAAAAGAATGTAATAATTTTTCTCCACATCAGAATGAGATTAAGAAATAATGAGACTGACTTATATGAGCCGAACATTAAAGAAATTATCTTGGTCTTTTTAGCACCATTGGGTAGGTATTAAAAGTTGGCTTGTTAAGCTACAGAAAGCAAGTACTGTGGTTCTACATCACAGCAATGGATCCTATTTGTGGGTTGCCTACCAAATGTCAGGCACTTTTTAATCATGAAGTGACCAATACCCACAATTCCGTAAGGTAGTGACTATTTCCATCCCATTTTACAGATTACAATACTGAAGCAAGAGGATTAGTTACCAGCCCAAGGTCATATAGGTGGTGTTAGTGGCTAAACCAGGCTTTAGCCTTCACCCTGTTTGATTGAAAATCTTGTATCCTGTCACTGCACCAGACTGCTCTCCATGTCTAATGAATATATCTATGCTTAGCTTCTGAACCTGCCAAAGAAAATAAAGACTACAGTGAGTCTCCGAACAGAAGCTACTATAACTGGTGCCCCCCTTGATTTATTCTTGTGGGCTATGTTAAAGATTGATTTATCAAAATTCAGAAACACAAACCCTCTAGGCACGATATCATGGATCCACGTGGAGATACGGATGGAAATGCAGCAGCAGTTGGCAAACCTGTGATTTTGTAGAATGCTCTGGAATACTGCTAAGGAAGGACAATAAGTGAAATGTACTATGTATTGTAATGGAATATCAGTAAACCAGTTAATATGTACCTTCACTTCTATAATCAGACTTGATGGCTATGCTTAGAATGTGCTGTCACAAGACCATTTCCTATGGTTTTTCTTGGTTATCATCCTTTCCTGAGCTTTATGTTTATACTGCATTTTCCATTCTAAAATTCATTCACAAAGCCTTCTAGGCTGAGGAGTATAAACATTTCCCCAAAGCCTCAGCATGACCTACTGCATTTCTCTCTTTGCACTTTTGGTCTGAAGACATCAGCAGAAATGCCTTTCAAAAGGAACACAAGCCATGCTGCTACTCCCTACTTACTGGAAGGTCCCTCAGGGAAAGGCAGCATTCCTTCTGTCCTAGAACTTTAGACCTAGCAAATAATCTGGAACAAGAATTCTTTCTGAAGTCGAAGTAATCATTTGGTTGTGGGGCATGGTTATGGGGGGGTGTCTCATGTACCCCAGCACCTCTGCTCAATTTCAGTAAGGGCATGGTGAGCTTCTCACTTTTGCACTAACATGAAGATTAGGCATTATCTCAAAAAATGAGGAGATACTCATGACATTGGCATTGGGATTCCTCATCCAGTTTCTAGTGAACACCCACCTGTAAATAACAAGCACTGCTCAAGGCAGGCAACAAAACAGCTGGTTCTCACAGAGGCTCAGGTCGGGACCTGCATTCATAAGGGAGGAAGAATGTGCTAGAAAACATAGTCTTCTTTGACAAGTGTCAGGGACTGCAGGTGAGACAGAAAGGATACAGCTGTGTTCTTTGAAATTAAAACACTAAGGCTAGGTGTGATGTCATACCTATAATCCCAGAACTTTGGGAGCCAAGGTGGGAGGATCGCTTGAGCCTGGGAGTTTGAGGCCATCTTGGTCAACATAGCAAGACCTCATCTCTACTAAAAATTTAAAAAGTAACTGGGTATGGTGGTGCACACCTATAGTCCAAGCTGCTTGGAAGGCTGAGGTGGGAGGATCATTTAAGTCTAGGAGGTAGAGACTGTAGTGGGCTTTGACTGTATCACTGCACTCAAGTCTGGGCAACACAGTGAGACACTGTCTCTAAAGCAACAACAATAACAACAACAACAACAACAAACTATTCTTGAACTGACAAATAAATGAAAACTCTGACAACTCATGCTATAAAGAGGGAGGGAAGAAGAGTAGGAGTGATTTTTTGCTCCATTAGAAAAACATGTGACAGGATTTGAAGACTCATTTTCAAGCCCTGATTAAGCAGATCCTTCTTTCTGTGTCTCCCTGTCTATTCTGTCTGGATCTCCCTGGATCTTCCTTGTGAACTGGTAGGTTCCTGCAAATGTGGTGGGATACCACATTTGTGTGGATTGAGAAATCTGAAATGTGTTAGTTATCCAAAGCAAAACAGAATTGAAAGATTTTGTAAAGCAACAGATCCTTTCAGAGTGTTATCATCATACATTGAAATATCATTCAAATCTAAATGCTCAAATATCAGACTTACATATTAACATATTATAAATTTGTGAATTTCTACAAAATTATAAAGCAATACTACAAATAGAAAGCATCCTTGGTTAGCTGAGGCCGTATGCAGAGTGGCTGAAGCCTGCGCCATACAGCCGTGCATGGCACCCAGCAAAGGCTGATGTCACTGCCATGTTCCTGCCTGGCCCCCTTTCTATGGCACCATTTTCAGTGCACTGGTGGGAAGGGGCATTTGGCCCTAGGAGCTTCCAGGGACAAGCCTATTTAATCTAGTCATTGCTCCCAAAGGCAGAGGGAAAAAGAGGTTCCATGAAAATGCCCAGGAAAGAGGAGAGTTCTGGGATGAAAATGACTTCATGGGACTCTTAATCTCAGCAGGGCCCAAGTATCTAATAAAAAAGCTTAGCTTTGTGCCTGTGGTGGCAAGTGGTGGGTCTCACCCCCTAGACAACAGCCTGGAATATGAGCAGAGTCCACAGCCCCTGAGAACCCACCTTGCTTCTCTGGCCCATTCCTCTTCCTTCCTCCTTCCCAACTCTCCCTCTTAGAAACTTTCTGTCCCCCATGAGTATGAGGTCAGAGGCTGCATAAAGGAGTGAAATTACTGTGTCTTCTCTTTTGGTCCCAGACTTCTCATTCCTGATCCCACCAACCATAAGCCTTAGCTGTCTACAGAATACATCAGCTACATCTGCTCATAGTGGGGTCCTGCTCATTCCCAGCCAAGGGCACCAACGGACAGAGCCACAGAGAGAAGAGGGAATGGCCTAGGACTGGGGAGGTCTAAAAAGGCTCAGATCCAATGGCTGGCAAGCTACAGAGCTCTTATCATAGCTTCAGCAGCACTGGTATGACAAGAGCTGGGAGCATGAACAAGCAGGACTCCAGGATGAGTGACCATCTCTGATATGGCTTGCTGGGAAGCTTGGGTGTGGGCATTGATCCCAATGTTGAGTCAACATGAAGGTGAGGAACACTCAGAGAGGGGGCATGGAGCCCAGTTCCCAGAATTGCTTTGAGCCATCGGCCAGCTGATTCCTAGATGCTGCAGTAGCATCAGACTCAGGAACAGGGGCCCCATCAGTCAAAGGTCTCTGGGAATCTGGAGATTCATTTGATGACACAATGATGGGGAAGCTGGTCTGAGCAAGGGGCCTACCCAACATTCTCATAAGCAAGGACACACAAAGATTCAAAACAAAGAGTTGCTGGAAGACTTACCAATCAAATGGAGAGAAAAACAAACAAACAAAACAGGAGTTGTAACTTTCATCTCTGACAAAATAGACTTTAATAGTAACAAAGACTAAAAGAAACAAAGAAGGACATTACATAATGGTAAAAGGATCAATGCAACAACAGGAGTCAATGAT
The DNA here is from genome assembly GCF_001604975.1 of Cebus imitator. NCBI lineage: Eukaryota > Metazoa > Chordata > Mammalia > Primates > Cebidae > Cebus > Cebus imitator. The sequence continues at coordinate 828,246 of NW_016107682.1, forward strand.
CATAAATATATATGTACCCAATATAGGAACACCCAGATACAGGCTCATGTCTGTCATCCTAGCACTTTGGGAGGCCAAGGCGGATAGATCACCTGAGATCAGGAATTAGAGACCATCCTGGCCAACATGGTGAAACCCCGTCTCTACTAAAAATACAAAAATCAACCAAGCATGGTGGTAGGTGTCCGTAATTCCAGCTACTCAGGAGGCTGAGGCAGGAGAATCTCTTCAACCCAGGAGGTAGAGGTTGCAGTGAGATGAGATTGTGTGACTGCACTCCAGCCTGGGCGACAGAGCCAGACTCCCTCTAAAAATAATAATAATAATAAAATCTGTTTTGGTAAAAGCATCTGTTACTTTTTGATAGTATATTTTTAGGTTTGTCTCACACAAATAAATGGGTAAATCCACTAAAAGTCTACTTCTCCTTTTGAAAAAAAAATATATATATATATATATTTAACAAATGGTGACCAAACCTTAAACTTACAGAGTAGCTCAAGGAAGGGTCAACCACTTGGTTGTCGTGGAGCATTACCCACTGTCATCTGATTGTACTGTGTTTGCAGCTGGCCAGTTTACCGGCAAATGTTCTTTCACTAGTCCCTGACATTGCCATTTTACTTAGTTCTCGCTTTATGTCTTTTCCATTGTCTTCAAAATTCTACCCAACAAGAGGAAGATAATTGGTGGTTCTCTCTCTCTCTCTCTTTTTTTTTTTTTTTTTTTGA
>NW_016107682.1:829106-835819 GCF_001604975.1 Cebus imitator
AGACAGGGTTTCTCCATGTTGGCCAGGCTTGTTTCAAACTCCTGACCTCAGGTGATCCACCTGCTTCAGCTTCCCAAAGTGCTGGGATTACAGGTGTGAGCCACTGCGTCTGGTGAGTTGGTGGTTCTCAAAGTCTGTCTTCCCTAGATCACCTGGGAAATGGTTAGAAATAGAAATTCTCAGGCCTTATTCCAGATGTATAGAATCAGAAACTCTGGGGTTGAAGGCCCTGTAATTGGTGTTTTAATGAGACCTACAGGTGATCGTGATGCATGCTAGAGTTTGAGAGTGACCACTGTAGATAACTCAAGGTCTAACCAGTGATTTCCTAACATCACTAGTCATTGAATGAAATATAAAGAAAATCCTTAACCATTACCAAATAATCATACATGTTGATGTACTGTGTTTTCAGCTGGCCAGCTTACCAGCTAATGTTCTCTTACTAGTCCCGTGATTTCCTAACATCATTAGTCATTGAATGAACTAAAAAGAAAATCATCATACATGTTGATTTGTTAATCATACAATTTATTGGCTAAACAGGTACACACTGGAGCATAAAAGGAGTGCTATTAATAATTATGTAGAGACAAGGACATTAGAAGAAAGACTGCTCCAGTCAAAACGGTGGTTCCTCTGGGTTCCATTAAAACCCAGACTATCAGCCGGGCATGGTGGCTCACGCCTGTAATCCCAGCACTTTTGGGAGGCCGAGGCGGGTGGTTCACCTGTGATCAGGAGTTGAAGACCAGCTTGGCTAACACAGCGAAACCCCGTCCATCCCCACTAAAAATATAAAAATTAGCTGGGCGTGGTGGCAGATGCCTGCAATCCCAGTTACTCAGGAGGCTGAGGCAGGAGAATTGCTTGAACCTGGGAGGCAGGGGTTGCAGTCGGCCAAGATTGTGCCATTGCACTCCAGCCTGGGTGACAAGAGCGAAACTCTATCTCAGAAAAACCAACCAAACAAAAAAAACCCAGACTATCATTTATGGGATCTGGACCAACTAAGTAAGAGAATGAAATAATTCTGAAACAATATTTTGGCAGCTTCTCTAGGTTAGAAAGTCCCATTTACACATGTAAAATTATGAGAGCATGATTTTGAGGTATTATCTAGTAGGAAGTCATAAGCATTCTGGTCACTCAAAAAATGCCTATACCAATGGATTTTAACATATTTCTCATGTGAGAGGGGTCGGCCACTCCCACTTCATTATTACCCATTCTCTCCTTTAAGTGTTATAAAATAGATAGATACTAATACTCCCCTGAAATTCCTCTTTGATTCCAAAGACATTTTTCTAGAAAGTCCCTGTTATTTTTTCTCCTCAGTCTTTCATACTTGTCCTCTCTACTGGTCTCTGAGCTTTCCAAAGTCCATTGCCAAAGGGCAGGGCCGGGCACACTCAGGGTAAGATCTTGAATGGCTTTTTGGGGTGAGCACAACACAGAGGCCTAACGCAAAATTCAAAGTTGGATAAAGGTGGTGTGCCAGGTTGCACTGAAGAGACCTTGCGGTCAGACCAAACTTTCTCATTAGCATCAGAGACTTAAAAATTCTTCGCTAGATTTTTCAAACAGGACATCATGCGGTATGAGGGATGCTGAATTTAAAAATTTGAATTGAGTACAGACCAATATGTTATTCTGGGAGGGGGAGCCAACAGGGTGTGATGTCAAAATGGGATTCAACTCTAAGTTAGATTATAGCTTTGCAGAGTATAGCAGTGACCACTGTCTTGCTGGCTCTGGGAACTGGACCCAGTATAGGGTGGTGCACAGTTGGAAAGGTATTTCACCACCATCAGTGAACTGACAGCTGGCTAGATGGGTCCCAGACCATGTGGACCTGCACACACCTTCACATCCATCTTTACCCGGTAGCTGTAGGACTTTACCTCCTCTGCCAAGCAGATGTTACATGGTGAGAAGAAATGAAGTAATCCCAAGTAGGATGAACATAAGAAACTCAAAATGATGAAGCACTGCCATGGAATTCCCAGGAGACAAGTGAGACAGAAAGAATATGGTATGCTCTAATTCCAGAGGATGCTGGCTCTTTTCAAATAATGGCTCTGTCTGATCATAACTATAAGATGCTTAGTCACAAAAGGCACAAGGTATTATGGACAGGAATTACAGCCATGAGCCATAGGGCAGTTTTACACAAATGCAGTGTGGAAACAACTATTGATAACACAGCAGGTGCTGCATTTCTAACTTCTGTGCAGTTTCATAAATAAATTCTCCAGGTTTTCAACTGAGGCTCTTTAGGTTATATGCATTTTATACATTTTTCTCATTGATTGATTGTAGGATGGGGTCTTGCTCTGTTGCCCAGGCTAGTCTCCAACTCCTGGCCTCAAGTCATCCTCCTGCTTTGGCTTCCCAAAGTGCTAGGATTACAGGCCCATTTTATACATTTTCTATTTTTGAAACACCTCACTGACTGTTTTTATGGGATATCAATCTGATAGAAAAAGACTTCAAATACTGAAATAGATATTGAAGCAATTCCTACATGTAAAACTTGTTTCTAATACATGATGGAGCCAGTCTGATGAAATAACATAAAGTTAATGATTGACCAATAATATCACTTGGTGTTTCCCGAGTGACAGAGTGTCTTTGTTACTCATGAGCTAACAGAGCACACCTGGGTTTATGCTAATAAGGTGACTCTTGGTGGGCCCTTAGATAGTGCTGAGAGGTTGTGGGGTGGGGGTAAGGGGGTTGGTTACCAGAGTAACCAAGCACACATGATTGTGGGGTTGGGATTTCAAGTCAGCCCAACCTCTGGACAGGGAAGGTGGGATGCTGAAGATTGAGTTCATTTACATGGCCAATGATTAAGTCAATCAGGCCTATGTAATGAAGCCCTAAAAAAAACCTCTGGACACTGGGGCTTGGTTGAATTTCATTGGTGGACACATTAATGTGTAGGGAGGGTGACCTGCCCTGGTTCCATGCAGAGAGGCCATAGAAACTCCATGTTCCCTCTCAGACCTCACCCCATGTATCACTTCATTTGGCAGATTCTCTTGATTTGTATGCTTTATATAATAACAACACTGCCAGCACTAGTGTTTTTTTGACTTCTATGTGTTGTTATAGCAAATTATTGACCAACGGGCATTGTGGGAATCCCCAAATTTATATCCAGCCTGTCATAAATGCAGTAGCCTGGGGACTCCCAAAACATGGCTGGCATCTGACATATGGCAGTGTTGTTGGAGATCATGCCTTCTAGCTTGTGGGGTGTGCAGTAACCCTGGGTAGTGCGAAAATTGAGATGCCGTGCACCCAGTTGGGATTGAAACTGAATAGCTGGTGTCAGACCAGGCACCCAAACTATACATCATCTCTGGTTGTGGCCCATGTGGCCATCAGCTGCTGCCCATGGCCAGAAGGGAAGGGTGCCCTTGGTGGCAAAAGTGAGGAAGCTGCAGAGTGGCTAGCTCAGGTTACTAGGTTTACTTTTGCTAACTGTTGCTGCTTGAAGACCTATAAATAGTGGACATTTGGTTGAACTATTACAGAGAGCTACGGAAGCAAGAATACATCCAGAAACCTGTAGCTATATGCATATTTAGGATATGATAATGCAAGGCAGAAAAGATGTATCCAGAGTGTATGGATAAAGAATAAAGCCATTCTCCCTGTTTTCCCTTGAGCCTTGAGCAGAAAAAGCGTGCTGTTGGATTGTGATCTTACATACATTCTCTCTTTATTTCTTACCTCTTCTGCCTGAAGAATTAGCAACAATTTGAAATCCATCAGCCTGGGTGTGTTTTGTGGATTAAACTATTTATTCTCGGATGTTCTACCCATTTCCTTGTCAGGAGTGGATTTTGTGTATTACAAATAATTGATGATGTTGGGTGCATCTCAGAATTAAAAAAAAAAAGGCACTGATATGTTTTTAATATTTTCCTGGCATAAACACTCAACTCCTTTCCTAGCCCAGGGGGCCTTATGTGATCCAGTCCTTGTCCTCCTCCCCTCCCCCATCTATGGCTGCCACCTGCCACCCTCACTAGCTCCCGCCACATCAGCTGTCTTGCTGGTTTTCTGCCATGCCCAATCTGTTCCCCCCAGGGGTTGGCTCCTGCCGATCCCTAGACCTCTCCATGATTCACTCACTTACTCCGTAGAGGGCTCTGCTCCAATGTTCCTCCTCAGAGAGGCTGCCATTAACAATCCTACCCAGCACACCTTCAACCCTCTCTGCTCCTTCAGCTTACTTTGCTTTTCTTTGTCATTAGCCAACATTGCCTACATCATATTGCCATTTGTCTCCAATAACAGAATGCAAGTTCTAGAAGGGCAGGGCTTTACTTCCCTTGTTTCTGGACCCTAGAACAGTGTCAGGCACATAGTAGGTTTTCATTAAATGCTAGCTGAATAAGTGAAGAAATACAGAGGTCGAAAGGGAAGAAAGTGCCCCACCACCACTACTTCATTTTTTCCAGAGTCTCCAGACCCGTTGGGAAATATTCAGATACAAGGTAAAGTGACTTGTCCCATGCTGGAAAGGTCTGTATACCATATTAACACTAACCAGGATGAAACCAGTCTTGGCATTGTCCCGATGAGAGGATGCTCAGATATACAGGGAACCAAGAAAGCAGACTATGATTTAAAAGTCAGGGATTTTAGAGGCAGGGAAATCGCAGTCTGAATCCCAGCGTCACCTCTCATTAGGCATGTGATCAGATTAGTATTAAAGTTTCTTCTGAAAATAGGGATAATAATGCTTATATTTGAGGATTTCTGTGTTTCATAAAATGATGTAGAGAAACTAGTGCACTGCTTTTCCCTTGTGGAAAAAAAAAAAGCTAATATTTAGAACATGCTTTTGGTGGGAGGCGATGGAAGGGGGGCAGGGCAGGAAAGTGTAGGTGTGTCATGAGGGAACATATGGTTTGGGACAAAGCACAAGCAGAGTGGGAGGAATGATCTGTGACTGGCCTCATGGGATGATGACATCCCTGGAGTTAACACATTTTCAGGGACAAGCACATGGCGTCACCAGTATGTGAGTTTTCAAACCTTCCCATGTCAATTGCAATTTGGGGGTTTCCATCCACACTGCCCCACCCCACTGCTTGGTAACCTTGTGGGAACAAGGAACCTACTCATCTGTCCCATATCCCCAAATACCACTTTTGCCTCTACGTGCTCACTTTTCAAAATGTAAATTCCTCAAGTTGCCATGGCTTTCGCAATCTGCTGATTGAAAATCACTGACACACAAAGAGAAGAAGGAGGCCACTGCAGAATGCAATGACTTTATTTTTGTCTCCGTTTCTTTGGGCAGTCTCTGGTCAGGCTTCCTAAGGGGTGGTGCCCCCACAGTCAGAGGTGACCCATTTGTGTATCTGGACTGCTACTTGGAAAGAAAGTTCTGAGGCTTTGTTCCAGGGTATCTGTAGCCTTCCATGTTTTACTAAACACACTATGAATCCTCTCTCACTTCCTCCTTCATTATTTCTCTTACCAGAGGGGCTCAGAGAAGCACTTCCAGAGGGAAGTTCATCTCTTCTCGCACCCACTCTGGCCTTGTTGCTTCCCCTCTTCGAAGTCCCCTATTTTGCAGAAGTGATGATGATCTTTAGCTTTCCCGGGTCCCAAAGCCCGTGGTCATGAATTGAGCCCAGGAAGTCTTGCCCTGAGAGCCGTTTTTGGCTTCGCCATACTTCGTGCTTGAAAATTAGATTATAGGAGATGTCTACAGCTTGGCCCAGTTTGTGGCTTCCACATGCTGCCAGTGAATACATGCCTACTTAACTTCAGAGCTGACAAGGCTTTTTACTGCCCTAACAAACAGAATTTATTTGGATTTAAAATTTATCACCAGGAATGGAAAATGGATAGTCTTGCCAAGGTTAGTAGCCAAGATTTCCAAGGTCTTGTTGAATTCAAATTTATCCCTAGCTCTTCAATAGATGTTCTGTCACTTCCTGTAAATTTCACCAAGCCAATATGAATATATTCTTTTTTCCTTTCTACTACTAAAATGTTAACGTAATTTGATGACATCTTTGTGTGAACATTATAAATATTAAAAAAATACATTGTAATCATCACCTCTAAGTTTACTAAATTGTTTTTTGCAATTGGGTACTTATTGAGAACTTAAAACAATGTTACCAGCCGGGTGCAGTGGCTCACGCCTGTAATTCCAGAACTCTGGGAGGCCGAAGTCAGTGGATCACCTGAGGTCAGTTCGAGACCTGCCTGGCCAACATAGTGAAACTCTGTCTCTACTAAAAATACAAAAAACTAGCTGGGCATGGTAGTGGGTGCCTGTAATCCCAGCTACTCGGGAGGCTGAGGCAGGAGAATTTCTTGAACCTGGGAGGCAGAGGTTGCAGTGAGCCGAGACCGCACTATTGCACTCCGGCCCGAGCAACAAGAGTAAAACTCCATCTCAAAAACAAACAAACATAAAAAACCCCACAACATTATCAATAGCTTCACATTTAATTGTGCTGGAAGTTGGGTTTTGAATTATGTTATCAATTGGAATCATAGCAAGATCTACACAGCATTAAGTTGTCTGGTTATGATTTAATCCATGGTCATAGTTTATATATCATATAAGATTTATCATAATATCCTCTCATTCATGTTGCTCAGAGTAATCTTTGTTAGCCCTACCCCACCCCATTGCATCATAATTCTTTTTTTTTTTTTTTTTTTTT
>NW_016107682.1:836299-855627 GCF_001604975.1 Cebus imitator
GTAGGTGGTTTTAGTCTAATGTGATATATAAAAACAAGGTTTACAAAATCCATCAAAAATAGATTATCTACTATTCATTTCCAAAGGACTCTTTCCTAAAGGAATGATCACCAGATTTCTTTAAGTAACAGTTTTCCCAAGTACATTGAAAACATGATTTAATTTTCAACACAAAATACATTTATATGCAACATTTCAATAATATGCCTAATGTACAAGGTGAGGTTGAAATTATTTTCATGTGCACTATCAGGTTAAGCAGCAATTTAGAAAAATCTTATTTATACTAACTACCATTTTATTGCACAGTGAAATTTTGTAGAATGATAGTAGCTAATGCAATGTATGGTGTAAATTTTCTACCCACCAAATCCTACTTTGAATACATAAGTGTTCCAGTATTCTCTAATTTACAATAACATCACTTTATTGTGTAGAATCCCATTGTAATAAATACACTTATGATGGCTGGATAAAAGTAAGTATTTCTGATATGCCCAGCTTACAAGTGGCTTGTGGTCCTGGGGCTGGAAAGTGCTGTATTCCCAGGCATTGAGCTGGGGTCAAAGTGCTAAAGCTCCATTAAGCAGGATGGAATCACTTGCAGATTGACATTCCACAAGGTACGTGCTACCTGCCCTGGTTTAACCTGCACTGAACAGGTTCTTCCTCAGAGCTGGGCACTAGCAATTTTTTTCCATCCTGAGCTTAAGTTCAAACCCAGAACTCACAAGGACGTTTCATATCAAAATTAAAACTTCCATAGATCTTGTGAGACCTAAGCACTGACAGAACATTCCAGAAAACATGTCTTTCCCCCGTTCCCTGTGCCACATGCATCGGAGAGCCACTCGGATTTTTCTCTTAGTGCCTAGCCCACAAGCTCAGCAAGTGCTCAAATATTTGGAGGTAGATGCATACATACAAGAATATGGAGAGACTTTTACTGTCTCTTCCTCACTGCTACTTTCAGTTAGTCGTTTGCATTATCTCCTGAGCTCCACTTCCCATCACAGCAATGGTGGTATTAGATTCTCATAGAAGTACGAACCTCCTACTGCGAACTGTGCTTTCAAGAGATCAAGGTTATGAGCTCCTTTTGTGAATCTAATGCCTGCTGATCTGTCTCTGTCTCCCATCACCCCCAAATGGGACCATCTAGTTGCAGGAAAATAAGCTCAGGGCTCCCACTGATTGTACCTTATAGTGAGTTGTATAATTATTTCATCATATGCTACAATGTAATAATAACAAATAAAGTGGGCACAATAAATGTAATGCACTTGAATCATCCCAAACCATTCCCACCTCCACCCCCTCACCCTCCAACCCCAGTGCCTGGAAAAACTGTCTTCCATGGAACTGGTCCCTGGTGCCAAAAAGTTGGGGACTGCTGACCTAGATAATGAGAAAATGAAACTAGAATACAGGTTTTTGAGCATGATGCGTTGATACCATTTTCATGCTCCAATCTTAGAAAAGGCAGGGCTTAAAACCTGAATGGCAGGTTGATAGCTGCAGCAAACCACCATGGTATATGTATACCTATGTAACAAGCCTGAATGTTCAGCACATGTATCCCAAACTTTAAGTAAAATAAAAAAAATAAAGTCCTACAAATTGTACTAAGTATGTAGATAACTGTAAAATGTTTGAAGTTAGACTTAAAAACTCAACTCATGATAAAGGAAATGAAGTGTGTATAATGACACCTTTATGGATAAACTGTCTTCCCGAACAAAGAAAGGCTCCACTGTTAATTAATCAATAGAATTTACAAATCTAAAGGCAACACTGGCAATCAGGAAGATTGTACTGAGCTTAAAACAAATGGGGTGGCATGAGGCCAGACCAGCTTATGTATTTGGCACTCTCCCGCAGATATTTGGTTAGGCTCTGCCTGTTCCTCATAGAAGATAAAATGAAAGTCATAACAATAATAATGTTAGAATAAATGGTGGGTCAGATACCATCATCTTTACATTTAAGATTTCACTTTATTCAACAGTGAATCCATCCATCCTGGGGATTTTCCCTCCTCTGCTTTATTTTTCTCTGTAGCACCCATCACCATGAGGCAGACTATATTATTTATTAATCATATTGATTGATTGTTAGAATGTAAATGTCATGAAGGTAGGCATTTTTATCTGTTTTGTTCACTGCTATTCTGGGATACGGGCTTAAAATAATTACTGGCACATAGTAAGTGCTTTATACATAGTAGAATAAACGAATAAACATTCACAATAACCCTAAGGTAGATACTAGTCAGTGTTTCCCAAGGTCACAGAGCTGGTAAATGAGAAAAGCCAGGACTCACATGCAGGATTCAAGAGAGCCTTTATCTAAACTCCAGTCTCCAGCTACATGAAGCAATGAGGTTACATCTGTTTATCTCAGTCTGGTCAACTAAACATTCAAATCACGCAACCAACTAACTCCCTTTGCACCCAACCTCTGCTTATTCAGCCACCAACCTTCTGATTATAATCTGGCTTCTCAGGGAAAAATACACTGACCAGCTATCACGTGTATCTGTTCTGCTTAAAAATCAATTTATCTTGTTAAACCAATGCATAGGCATTCTGATTTATCCACATTTCTGTCTTTTGACCCTGATAACTGCGTTCCTACCCTCAATCTGTTATGTGTACCCTGAAGGCATCTAGCATGAGTCTGTAAAGGTTAGCGCTGGGCCTGGACCTTTGTGCCCTAAGAGAGACAATGTCTGGGGCACTGTCCCGAGAGACCATCTGGCAATCCGTAGGTTGGCCTCCCCATGTGGTAACTCAATATCACTGAATTCTATTTTAAGCAAAGCAGTATTCCGACTACAGTTATCTGGCATAATTTGGGAATGATGGTGATGAACATGACATGAATTGTGAAGTGAGGCTCAGTGATATCACACTGGCCCAGCTGGAACACAGAAGCAAATCATAATTTTATTTCAGGGTTTACTAGCAAGGTTAGACTGGAAACTCTAGGCAAGTCAGAGAGTTTTCATGCCTAAACACAGAGGACTTGAGGAAAGGAAAATGAACAGTGTCACCACAAAGAATGAAAATGTAATTTGAAGCTTAGTGATTCCTGAAACCTGGGTATCTAACTCTCCTTCTCTCTCCGCCCCCCCCCATATATATATATATATATATATATTTTTTTTTTGGAGACAGAATCTCGCTATGTCCCCAGGCTAGAGTGAAGTGCAATGGTGGGATCTCAGCTCACTGCAACCTCCGCCTTCCAGGTTCAAGAGATTCTCCTGCCTCAGCCTCCAGAGTAGCTGAAACTACAGGTGCATGCCAACACGCTCAGCTAATTTTTTTTGTATTTTTAGTAGAGACAGGGTTTCACTATGTTGGCCAGGATGGTCTTGATCTTCTGACCTTGTGATCTGCCTGCTCAGCCTCCCAAAGTGCTGGGATTACATGCGTGAGCCACCACATCCGGCTATCTAACAGTATTTTTAATATAAGAGAATGGCATTGTGTATTTTCCAAACATTCCAGGATTCAATAAATGGCTCCTGCAACTTTAATTACATGAATCATTTTTTTTATGAAACTGTATTTTTTTTCTCCTTGGCATACTCTATCCTCAAACTCAAGACATAGGAGTTCAGAAGTAGCAGATCAGAATTTTCATTAAGTACACATGACACCCTGGAAATGTTAAATTGTTCATCCTTGTTTACCATTATATATGTGAGTTTGCTATTTTAATTCCTGAAATAAATTTGCTCATCTGTGCATTTTACTCTAGAAGTTAGGAAGTAGGAAAGAGAGGTGTATTTTCTTTGGAAAATAAACTGTGGATAATAACTTGCATACTAGTTAAAGGAATAATGTTTTAATTAAAAGGCAAATCTATCACTTAAGGAGTTTAAATAGAATGCTTGTTAAAAGCAATTCTATCTAAGACAATGTCAATGAAGAGGGCAGCTAACGTGTTCAAACACAAAAGCCAATCAATGAGTGTGCTAAGGAAAAGTCTTACACAAACACTGGTCCCAGAGCTGATGCCTGCTTAGAAACCATTTTTTAAAAATACTACTTATTTAAGTATTACAGTATTATTCTTGCACATTGTCAAACTTACCATGAAAACTATAAATTATTTTATACTAGAAAATAAAAATAACATGTAGAATATCTTTAAGAAGACACCAGAAGAGAAATCTATTTTAAAGTAATTACCAGTTAAACATCATCTGCTTGCTGACAGGTTTTCAGTGATTATACAACAAATATTCTTATTCTCCTATATCAGTTGGTCTTTTCATGAAACAGTATAGCCTGCTTTCCTTGTTCTCTTTGTAAACTTTAAAGACATTGCCCATGTGATGTGGAAAATGTTATTTCTGCTAGCTGAATGGCTAATTATAGCAACAGGAGAGACAAATAAGAAAATCCAACTAAATGACAAGTAAGTAATGAAAGGCTATGTGAACTTACACTACAATTTCACGCCCTGTGCAACTGTTCTTTAACAAAACCTTTGTCAACAATTCTTTCTGCTAATTTTAGTTTGATACTTTGATATGTATGGTTATCTGTTTTCCACAAAGTAGCTTCCGATTGTGTTTATATTTTTCAGGGATGTCTTTACCAAGAATCACCCAACTGTGGTCCTATTTCTTCTCTATCTTCAAAATAAAATACATTTTCTTTTTGTTGAAATAACTCAAATACAATCTACCATGTTCTTTGCCACTGTCGTTTTATGATTTCTTTTAGGATGGGAAGACTAAAGAGAATGCAAGATTTTTTTTTTTTTTTTTTTTGAGACATAGTTTTGCTCTTAGGCGCCAGGCTGGAGTGCAGCAGCGTGATCTCGGTTCACTGCAACCTCCACCTCCCGGGTTCAAGCAATTCTCCTGTCTTAGCCTCCCAAGTAGCTGGGACTACAGGCGCATGCCACCACGCCCAGCTAATTTTTGTATTTTTAGTAGAGACGGGGTTTCCCCATGTTGGCCAGGATGGGCTCGATCTCTTAACCTTGTGATCCACCTGCCTTGGCCTCCCAAAGTGCTGGGATTATAGGCGTGAGCCACAGCGCCCAGCCGAGAATGCATGCTTTAAAGAGACTATTCCTCTTCCTGTTGAAAACACCTATTTACCTCTGTCACAGGAGGGAAGGACCTCTTGATCTGGGAGGGCGTACTTTGAGCAAATGTTCCCTTTTGAGAAACAGCAATAAAAACAACCTGTAGAGCAGTCACTTATAGAAAGGATGCCTATTTGGTAGTCCCAAAATCATAATAAAAGAAAAGTCATTTTTTCCCTTTCTGCTAATTTTGGATTTTCTGGTTTTCTAAAAACAGCATTAAGACTTTCTTTCCACAGTGACGAGAAGAGAGCATGAGTTGATTACTTGGTCCTATAAAGAAATCATCCAGATGCCATTTGAACTGGGATCAATGAAAAACAATGACCATTAACTGAGGGCTTTGAGGATGATTCAAAACCTCAACTTTTCCCAAATTCTCAAGCATAATACTTGATCTATATATTACCGGATCTATTGAATTCTACTGAGTGACTGTAGTGGCTTCTATTATACATAGATTTGATATACCCAATTTACAACCTTAGATATATACTTTTAACTTTGAAGGGCCTTTGAGAAAATTGTATAAAATACTATGCCAAAGATTGTTGTTGGAAATATTGAAAGACATGATGCAAAATACATCAATGTCATTTAAATTGAACATAATGGTTCCTTATTTTTTTCCATATATATTTTAACTATATTTCAACCAACTAGTTCAATAAATACTGCATGAAACAAGCATTTTGAACCTTGTCCCATTGATGCAATTTGCCAACCTGATTGATTTCTTTCTCTATGGATCACCTGCATTCCATACACGCTATATTTTTTCCTTTATTAAAGATGATATAATCTTAGCTTCTATCATTTTCACATCCAAACTACTGAGAAAAAAAAACCCAGAGATGCAAAGATGAAGACAGTAAAGGATAAGATTTCACAAAGCATGTTGGCAACCAAATATAAAAATCTGACAAAAACCCTTAATGCAGACAGGGAAAGTAAATGAACAATGATGTTATATGAAGAGAAGTAATCTGGCAATATAGCCAAACTAAGACACAAACTTGGAACAAATAAGAATGAGCAGTAGGAACAAATTATTTCTTCTGGGAAGACTTTCTGTGTTATTATGATTTGAATAGATCAAATAATTTGCATGGGTTGCCAGTTGGAGAAAGTGTATTCATGTGTGTTAGCCCATGTTTCTACCACTGTTCGTTTCTAGTTCTCCTTACACAGTGCACTATATTTCACTAATGATATCAACAAATTTCGAGTCCTTCTTAGGTAGTACTTTATTAGAGAAAGAGATGGCTGACATGGGTTGTTGACCTAAATCCAACTAGAGATTCGGCTCCATTTTCTTTGTGATTTTCCCCTGTAGACCAGAGCTGGCAATCTAATCATAGCCAACTGAACCATGCTCTTCTGATTATGTTCTGCAGAATAGTTTATTCGATATTACAGGCCTCTTTGGTGACTATTTAAATGAGTAGAACCTTATAATAAGGAAGAGAGCCCACTGCTTTTCTTCAAGCTTGGTACATGATTCCCCTATCATTCTCTGGCTTCCAAGTTTGTCTAGTCTCGTGGTTTTAATTATAACACCACAAAGTATCAGCTCTCAAAGAGTCTTTTGATAGATCTAATTCAACATCTTTGTTTTTCAAAAAAGGAAGCAAGAAGCAGTAACATGGCCAAACTCTTTTATATTTCTTAGTTTCTAATCTAGTCTTGTATATCTAAGGGGTCTATCTTAGCTATATTGGATCCTCTAATCAGAGGTTCCACTTGAATGTGTATAGATTGAAGAATTATAGGTATTGAGAGAGAGTTAAACTCCTTTTTATAAAAGGTCTTTAAACACAGTTTTAAATGTAAAGGTAGATAATATTACTATATTTTCTTTTTTTAAGAGACAAAATAAGGCTCTGAGAGGTTAAGCAAATTCCCCAAGGTCACACAGTTAAGAAGTAGCCAAGCTGGCATGTGAACTGAGACAGTCTAATACCTGTGCTTTCAGCCACCATACATTTTTACTCTAGCTCTCACCTGCATTATTATGAATCTAGGCTCATCGCTAAAGATGATATCATTACTTATTTCTTGTTCACTCATTTATTTATTCAGTCATTTATTCATTCAGCAAATATTTACTAAGCACCCACTATGTGCCAGCCACTGCTATAAGTCCTGATAACACAACAATAAACAAAACAAAGTTGTTGCCCTAATGCAGATTACATTCAAATGAGGGAGACATACAATAAAAAAATAAATATGTAACACGATGTCAGAGTGTGACAAGTGTTTTGGGGAAATGAGAAATCAGAGTAAGAGGATAAAGGATGACATAGTGGGGAGAAAGGACCTCTTTAGAAAAGGTGACCAGAGAAATCCTCTCTGAGTTGATGACATTTAGGCAGAGATGTACAGGATGTAAAGGAACAAGTAGAGTGCTACAGGTTGAAAGAACATTTGCAAAGACCTTCAGGTAGAAACAAGTGTGGCATATTGTGCAAACAACAAAGTCCATGTAGTTGTAGCCAATGAAGGGGGGGAAGGGCAGAGGACAGCAGGTGCCAGAGCTTGTAGGCTTGGACAAGAAGGTTCGGGTTTATTCTATGTAGAGTGGAAAGCCAGTGGAAGATTTGGAGCGGGGCGTGGGTGACATATTCTGATTTACATTTTAAATGTTTTCTCTTTTTTCTTTGAGGAATAGTTGGTAGAGGAGGAAGTATGGAAAAAAAGAAAAAGACCAGTTTAGCGCCACCTGTAATAGTCTACGTGACAGCTGAAGGCTATTTGAATTATAACGGTAGAAGTTTTAGAAAGTGGTGGATTAATATCAGTTTTATTGAATAATGTGGAAGAGATATTTTGATGGAGTATACATTGTGTATAAGAGGGACAGAGGAATAAGAAGGGATAACTACCAGTTAAGATTTAAAATTTCTTTCCAATTAAGTGCTTAAATTAAAAAGCAACAAATGCATGTGCAGAAAAAAGCAATGCTTCAGATGTATAATAAAGAATTACACTAGTTTTGTCCCTAATTCTTGGAAGGGAGATTCTAAAACCCCTGGAGTCTCCCAAGTGAAAGGAGCCCCTTTGATCACATCTGAGTTTAGGCTAAGAGATGGGATGATTCAGCAGGAAGGAGGCTGGTCACCAGAAAGACCAACTGCATGATTAGAGGGCTCTGAATCAACCCGGCTCTGGAAAGGACAAGGGGGCTGAGACTGAACTCAATTATATGGCAGATGATTAGGTCAATCATGCCTTATGTAATGAAACCCCTATGAAAACTTTGGACATTGAAGCCCAGTGGAGCTTCCTGGTTGGTAAACACATCGCCATACCAGGAAGACGATGTGCCCTGATTCCACAGAGACAGGGCACAGAAGCCCTGCATTCAAAACCCACTCAGATCTTGCCCCATGTGTCCCTTCATTTGGCTGTGGCTGATCTGTGTCCATTACAATAAAACTGTAAAGGTAAATACAGTGTTCCTGTGAATTCTGTGAGACATTCTAGTGAATTATCTAACTGAAGAGATAATGGGAACCCCTGAATTTGTACCCATCTAGTCCAAAGTATCAGTGTCCTGGGGACACGCAAAGAGCAGCTGGCATATGAAGTAAGGGCACCTTTTTGGGAACTATGCCCTGGAACTTGTGGGGTCTGTGCTGACGCTGGGTGGTTAGCCTGGGAATTATACTGCAGTATAGTACCAGTTGGTGTCAGGACAGCATTTCAGGTCACTGTCACTGCATAAGATGGATGGACCTGAGAGAAATTTGTGTCCATAGTCAGGTCCTAATGGAAAGGGAGTATTTTAGTTATCCTGCCACTCTGTCTAAACAATGAGCAAATCCATGTAAATATTACATGATAAAATTGACTTACCATGCTAAAATCTCTTAACATTTTTGTCTGGGTTATTTTCCCCCATGTGGAATTTTCACTAAAATATAACTAGCTCCACTAACAGTTTTAAATAAATCAGTCTCTGTTACTACAAATTGGCAAACAGGAGTCTTATGTATGATTTCCAAACTGTTTCATTCATTTACTCAATAAATATTTGTTAAGACCCTTCTGGTTTTGGAAAGAGTTCTAGGTACTGGGGAAACAGTTACCAAGACAGTCAAGAGTCCAGTTCCCAAGGAAACAAAGACAGTGAAAAACAGGTACCAACTCCACAGGTAAATAATTTGAGATAGTGGTAAAAGCTCTGGATAGAATATGACAAAGTGCTCTTATAGAGACCCTGGAGTCTTTAGGTGGACTGGCCACAAAAGGAAGATTTTAATTTCTGAAGATAAGCATTCCAGGTGAAGGGAACAGCAGGAGCCAAGGCTGGCAGAATCGAAAGCCTCATAAAGAAGACAAGGGACGCTGAGCCTAGTGAGAGAGGCAGGTATGAGGCTGGGTGTGTGGGAACCAAGCCCTCTTGGTTTATGGGTTGTCGCTCTTGGTCAAATCTTCTTTCCACCACACCCATCCCTTCCTTTCTAGTCCCAGTTCCTTCCATCACACTTTCCAACAGTGTGATGGTCACTGGTTTTCCTTCTGCCAGACTTTTGCCCCTTCATGAAATCCTACTATAGATTCTTTGACACTTCCTTAAAATCTCATTTAAAAAAAAATCACATAATTCCTCTACATAAAAATTGTCAATGCCTCTCCTTTGTTTGAAGGATCGAACAGGAACTCCTTACCCTGAAAATTAATTCCTGTTACCCTTTAGCTCCAACCTAATCCAGGTGAGTCCACCTACTCTCTGAGCTTCAATTACTCAGATCTGCTCATTTCTTTTACGCACAATGTCCTCTTCCCACCCTGGAGGACAGCTCCTCATCTTAGCTCATCAAATATTTCTGCCTGTTATTAACTCATATTTACGACCATATATTATTATCTCTCATTAGGTCCAAGATTCCTGAAGCAGGGAATAATTTATTCATCCTTTATTTGTGCTCCCCTGCAGGATCTAATCCATTGCCCTAGATCATGGTAGGCACTAAGTAAAAGTTGTTGAATAAGTAATAATTTCTTGAGCCCTGAAATGCTATTCTAATACTCATACATATTTTACAGTTTAATTTAAAATGTATTTAACTGTTAGATAATGCAAAAACACTAAATTGTTTCATCCTTATGAAATCCTATAGGTAGGGAAGTTTAAGCATTTTACAGATGAAGAAACCGAGACATAGGGAGGTTAAATGCCTGTCCAAGGCTCCCCAAGTCCCTGAGTCTATGTCTAAACCACCGCACCACACTGTGTCTCTCCAAAACATGCAGCACCCCTTCCACTAACGCTCTTCAAACAATCCAGGCTCTTATTTCATTCTTCATTCTTGGGCACAAGTGAGTTATATATCAGAAAATAAAGTGAGACAATCGTGATACTCTCAAGTTAGAATAACTTTTATCACCCCAATTAAATGAGTTATCTTATTATCTACCTGTTGGCAGTGTGTCTTTGCCTTCTAAAATGACATTTTCAAACTGGGTTTAGTGCTTCCAAGTGGTACTGGGCCCTAAGCTTGAGCAACAGAAATTCTCACAGTCCCTGCAGCACAGGTGCAGCCTGAGACAGTGGAAATTCCTCACCCCTCCCACTGTCCCGACCTCAACCACGACCCCAACCTTGACCCCAGCCAGAATCGCAGTTTAATTTTCTCTCAGAGGGTCTCCTCCCGGTCTTCGAGAAAAATTCATTGTCTGTCCATAATCAGTCTTATCCTGCTAAAAAGTCCGCAGCACAAGGGTGTAATCATGTAGACTACATAACATCAGGACTTAGCCAGACGACAGCTGGGGAAAGCTGATCCACACATGATCTCCACCAGTGAATACAATGGAAACAGTCAAATCTGGACCACTCTAAAACTCCTGTCCCAATTGCTTCTGGTTTGTAAGATAAAATAAATATCAATACACCCAAAACTTGAAGCAAATAAATATTTTAAATATTAGAGTTATCAGAATTTTAGAACCAGGACAGAAAATATAATGGAAGTCACTTGGATTCTCATTATGAATGAAGAATTCACATCTGTGACAATCAAGCCTCTTCTCAAAGACACAGGCCTACCTAGTGCAATCAGGACCAATGCCCTTTATATCAAACCTGTTGCTAAGATAGTCAAAAGGAATCCCTGATTAATTACTTCTTGAAAAGTTACAGATACCTTTGCAAATAAACCACCTCTGAATTTGGCCATTTTTGAATTTCAGATGCTGGTGAACCGGTGCTTTTTATGTCATTTGTATTTGGAATGCTTATCAATAACCTCACAGAATGCCATAAACATCTGAAATCTTTCTTAAGAGTTAACAATCACAGTAGAACACCACTTCAGAAGGAAACTTGGAGAGCTGCAATATTATTTCTCCAAGTAGCCAGGTTCAACTCTGCTTAGCTTCTGAGATCAGGCAAGATGGGGTGCATTCAGGGTGGTATGGCCATAGACCAGAATATTATTTCTAAGGCAAAAAAAATGTGCTTTATACTGGAACTTTTTCAAATGTTGGAAAAAATGAAAAAGCTGATTACATGTATGAAGAATGCCTCAAGTTCTTCACTTGAAAGAGCCTAAAATGTATTATTTGGCAAATGAAATAAACATTCTTGGTTGCTCCCATCATATAACCTAGAAACAGAGTTTGCTCCTAGCTTCCCAGGATGAAGATGGAAGTAAACTAGACATTTCTTCTTAGGTAATTTGGGTCCTGACTCAGAATTACCTACTCCCTTTCACAGTGTATCTGTCCCCATGTCCTCTCTGGGGCACTCCAGATGGTATCATACCACACCTCTTTGTGGTAAGATGTGTCCTAAAATCACTTGTAAACTCAAATGGATTTAATGGTTCCAGCCATGTAAATATTTAAGGAAACTCCCAACTTTTGGTTAGATAAAGCAACAAATGCCACACGGTTTTGTGTCAAACAACAATATAGGAAGGGCCCTCTGCCTGGCCTTCGCCTGATGGTAATACTTACTATTTAGTTATGTAAAACCTGTGCTGACTTGTCTAGGATCTGCCTTCAGCTCTAAACAGGTAACTGTGTGACAGGCCATAGCTGTCTTTACTTCATCTGTGTCCCTTTCTAGGGGTGGGTACAGTGTCTAGGACATTATTGGTGCTATGTATTTATTGAACAAATAAAAGTTGATCATTAAAGAAACACTAGGTAGAATCAGTGAGGAATTTGAACATTAAACGACTTAAGAATGCTTTGAATCCACAAAATAGTATTTAAAGTTAGCCAGATTATTTATTTAGCCAAATATTTTAAGTAGATGTGGATGATCAAACATTTGTTGAACGGTAACTGTGAGCCAGAAACCATGTTAGGTGCTAGGACATATGTGATTTTATTAATCCACACAGGAATCCGACTAACAGGGAATATTATCCCCATTTACAGAGGAGGCAACAGACTCAGAAAGCTGCGGTAACTTACCTCAGATGCTATTATTTCCAAAACATCTTGATCTCTAAATCCCATGAAAGTAGCAGACTCCACTAATCTACTATTAAATGACTTATCGCTGAAATCCAAGTGCTGAATCACTTTTGTAAAATTCAGCAATTATTTTTCAGGAATTCCCTTACATAAAATTAGTCTAAAATCCTATGGACATTCAGTTGGCTGATAACTTTAACACGAGAGTAGTATTTTAGCTTAATTGCCATCTTAACTAATTACTTATAATATGGCATGGGCTATGCTAGCCTATTAAAAACCATTAGACAGAAGTCCTGTGGCTTTACGGTATATAGTTCTCATTCCCAAAATGTACATTTTGATGGCATCTCTTACTCCCTGGAATAAAGCCAGAGTTTCTGAGTAAAATGTATCAGTCCTAACAATGTGGACATTATTATTCCAGAAAGCCAACTGAGAATTGAACAAGATCTTACTGTAAGGACTAGAACTGGGAAACAAGAATTTTCTCCCACACAGTAGGAGAAAATCTTTTTATTAAGGTTATGTGAATCAGAGAAGTGAACATCCCTTCATAAGTTTAAAATAAATGACTTAGGATGGGTTACCATTTCAAAAAAAGCTTCCATATACTGAACACATCCAAGTCGTTTTGCTCTAAACATTTGGATTTGCAGCGTAATTTCATACTAAAACATAATCAATGTCAGATCACAAGATATCCACAAACTGACCACACCACTTCTAGGTTCACTGGCTAATGAAAAATTAACATCCTCTTTCAGAGCCCGCAATGAAAATTGTTTTTTGCCTTTCCGGTTCTATTTTTTGATGAGTAAAATCTAAGTACTAGACTTTTGACATTATTATCATTATTATTAAATAACAGAGATAGGTCTGTGCTATTCCAAGGCTGAGGGCATGCTTTTCTGAATTTCTCAGTCTATATAGTTTCCCTTGCATAGTCTTATCCAAATCTGTGATTTCTACTATCAAGTATACTTCAGAAACTTACAAATCCTTGTGATCATTTAAGAAATCTTTATTGAGTATCTAATACATACCAGGCACTTTTATATTCTCCTAGGATATCCTGGTGCATAAAATAAACTAAAATCTGGCAGCACTTTGGAGGCCAAGGTGGGCAGATCACTTGAGCTCAGGAGTTTGAGACCAGTCTGGGCAACATGGCAAAACCCCGTCTCAACTAAAAATAGAAAAATTAGCCATGCATGGTGGTATGCGCCTATAATCCCAGCTACTTACGGGTGCTGAGGCAGGAGGATCACCTGAGCCTTGGGAGGTCAAGGCTGCAGCCAGCCAGGATCGTGCCCGGGCAATAGGGCAAGACTCTGTCTGAAAAAAGAAACTAAAATCTTGTCCTTGTGGTAGTTAACCTTTTTTATCAGACTATTTTAGATTTCTCATCTAAATTACAGACCTGTGTACTCAGTTTCTTATTAGAATTCTTAATTTTTAACCTACAATTGTAGAGGTATCATCTAAAATATCTCAAAAATGAAAATGCCTTGAAAATGACCAAGTCCACATATGCACTGAGGCACTGTAAGCCAAACAGAGATGACCACATCCCCTCAACTTACTCCCGTGGAATCCTTTCCGTCTCCCCACTGCTCAACCCTCCCTTCTCCGACTCTCTGAGGCCAGGGACCTAAACAGCCTTCCCTTTACCTTTATTAAAACTTCTACCTTAATTTTTTCATAGCCATTATTTCTTCTCAATTTCCAGTGGCATTTCATTACTGCCAGCTCTCATTATTGCTGCTGGGTAATAAAATCTTTCTGTTTCTTTTTACTTTCCTTACAAGATGGCCCCCTTGAATCTGTTTCTTATAGTGCAATAGAACATGCCTTTTAAAATGTAAATCTGCTCCCGTCTCTTTGGTTTAAAATCTCTGCAGGGCTCCCCTTAGCTTTCAGGATAAAGTAAAATTTCTTTCTTTTTTTTTTTTTTTTCAAGAATGACTCTCACTCAGTTGCCCAGGCCCAAGTACAGTGGCTCACTGCAACTTCCACCTCCTGGGCTCAGGTGATTCTCCTGCCTCAGCCTCCTTAATAGCTGGGACTACAGGTGCATGCCACCATGCCCAGCTAACTTTTGTATTTTTAGTAGAGACAGTTTCACCATGTTGGTCAGGCTGGTCTCCAACTCCTGACCCCAGGTGATCCACCTGCCTCAGCTTCCCAAGTGCTGGGATCACAGGTGTGAACCACTGCACCTGGCCCAGGATAAAGTAAAAATTTCTAAGCACACAAGGCCCTTTGTAATCTGGTTCCTGGTTACCACTTTAGCCCCCTACCCTCCCAGACGTCCTCACTGTTTTTCCAGACATACCTAAGTGCTCCCTCTAAGTGTTCCATCCTCATTTACCTGATCAGCTTCAAGCATCCAGGCATGACCTCCATGAAGCCTCCCTTCCCAGACCCTAGGCCCTGGCAGACTCCACTGCTGCTTTGTGTTATCATCACTCCCTTATCTCCTTTATTTCCTTTATTTTACCAAAGCTTCCCAAGGGAAGTTAGAGAATCTGCCTCAACTCTGCATCTCTAAGCCCAGCCTAGCACCTCAAACACAATAACACTCAATCTGCATTTGCTGAATAAACCTATATTTAAAAAATAAAAAATGATTCACTGTTCCATGTTTTCAAGGCGTTTTAGATCACACCTCTATAAATGCATTTTAGAGATTAAGAATTCTAACTCCTAAAAATATTGAGAAACAGAAACAGCTTTCTTCCTCCTAAAGGATGTCTTTTGGCTTTTGCTTTTGAGGTTTTCCATACCTGTTCTCCAATGCTTAATTTACATATATTTAGCCTTAGTCAAATTTTACCTGATTATTCATTAGAAGAAGGCATAATTAAAGGTAAAATCATAGACACTGGATTTGGAATCCAGGAAAATCTGGATTTGCATCCTTGTTCACGTACTTATTTATGGAGCACCTGGGATGAGTAACATTTTTCTGAGCCTCAATTCACACAAAACAGGTATAATTAAATAACACGCAAAGCTGCTAGCACCTATCATGTTCTTAATTAGTTTCCTTTCTTGTTCTCACACTTTTAAGATACACACTTTGCCTGGAACATATTCCCCTCCATCCTTCTACCAAAATCTTCCCATTTTTAGCTAGACTCTCCTCATAATCTTCTCAGTAAAACTGTCCCTAGTGCCTTTGGCCAGAAAAAGAACCTGTCCTCTCCGCTCCAGTGGCTCTGTATCTTATTTATTTTGTTCAACAAATTTATGCTGAGTGCCTACTATGTGCTGGGCATTAATTGGTGCCGGGAATACAGAAGAGAACAAAGCAGACATGTAAATATGTTAACGGGATGTATACGGTAATGGTGAAGAATAAACATACCAATAAACAAAAAAAACAATTTAAGGTCAGATTAATATAAATGCAAAGGAAATAAAGCATGGTGGGATAGAAAGTAACTGGAATGGGGATGTCAGGGAAGGCACAGACATCCAAAGAGCCATAGGTTGATGACCGCAAACACAAGGCCACGTGGACCAAGGCTCCCACCAGGGAAAAGCATGGAAATTTTGAGAAAAGAAGAAGAGTCGATGTGGCTGGACTGCAGTTGGCTAAGGAAGGTGGGATGAAATGAGACTGGCAATGTAGAATGTAGCCAGATTATCTAAGAAGTCCCAGGAGGAGTCTGGATTTTAATCTAAGCGCCATAGACAGGTTTTAAGCAGGAGTGCAGTGGTGTGATCTGTCTTAAGGTTTCTCTGGCTACTGAGTCTCTGTACATCTGCCTCTCACCAGAGTTTGTTCTGACGTGCACAATTGTTTCTGGTGAATAAAGCTGTCCTTCCAGTTACAGTGCGGTTTTGGGAGGGCAGTGATATTTTATTCTTATTCTTATCAGTGCCTCGTGCATAGTTCTCCCCAGTAAATACTCATCAAATTACACTGAAGCACCCTGCAGCCGCTTTCTTTCTTGTCTGCAATTGTAATAATTGTAATTGTAATACTTCTAATCTTTGTAGGAAGTATGCAGTTGCCAACGGGCTCTGAACGAGTTCTTTTTTTTCCTATTTGAATTCCTCTCAGGCCTTCCTGCCATTGTAGGATTGTCATCTGACTTCCTGTCTCCTAGCCAGGTCTACTCCCTGCCCTGTGGACTGAATTTTTATCGCCCTTCTATAAAGTGCCATGTGCGCTGCAGAGAGGGCTGGGTACAGCTGGCTTTCCTTGTTCCCAAAGGAATCACAGCTTCTAGCTTTACACATTGTATGGGATCGAATACTAATAGACATTTATTGACCACTTGTGTGTGCCTGGCACATTGTGGAGATGGCATCCCTTTGTGCAAGCTGTGCCACTTTGGGCAAGCTACCAATCCTCTCCGAGGCTCAGTTTCCTCATGTGTGCAATGGGGATAATAAGAACAATAGGATCTGCCTCCTAGAGTTATCATGAGGCTTTAAAGGAGAGCATGCATGTAAAGCACTTAGCATAGCATAGGCATTTATCTAATGTTAGCTGGATAAGTAGTCAACACTTACCCATGTCAGTTATATTAGCAGTAGTGTGTTAGTGGCATAATTAGTGGCTAGTATCCATAGTCAACACTTATCCATGTCAGTTATATTAGTAATAGTATTGTTAGTGGCATGATTTTATTGAATCCTCATAGCAACTCTATAAAAAAAGTGCCATTATACTCAGTACCAATATTTAGCTGGTATGCAAAGATAGGGCTGTACTAATTGCTAAAATACTGCAGTATCTCTTGATTGTCAAGTCAGCCACTCTCATAAGCCCTCCAAATACTCCCTCCCTCTATTCCCCTGCAGATTAATTTGCCCTGGTCTGCCCCTGGGTTCCACATCACGCCTGTTCTGCATGATCCAGCAACTGAAGGGTTAATGCCTGGTACAGCCAGAGGCTTCCAGGGTCCTACCTCAGTTCAGTTGGCTTCTGTTCTGAGTTCTAACTGCTCCATTATACATATTTTATCAATGTGTGCATTGAAGTACAGAGGGGATAAGAAAAATCACCTATCTTGTAAATGGAAATCCTAAGAAATTAAACTTCAGATTCAAACGTTCAGGTTTATTCCTTCGCATGGAACTTCTCCTTAAACACTGATTAGAAAAGCTAACATAAGCCACTTGTGTCTGGAACTCTGTGGCCAGTCACCCAAACACTAGTAGATCCATAGTTTCTGATCAATTCAGGAAGTAACCCAGAACATCTCAGGGTCAGTGTCTTACTTGCCTGCCCTCGTTCTTATTCTCTATGCCACTTCTACCCATGAAAATCATTTAAACACTATTTGGTCCAAATCCTTTCATCCTCACTTCCAGCATCAATGTCTAACAACCTAAGCACTGGAACAGAATCTTTAAGATGAAGAAGATGGCATACAGCCACACTGTTAAGTACCTACTACTTCTGTCTTCATTTTACAAAGTAAAAAGAAGAGTAGAAGGATGTTAACATGTATGCAAAAATGAGGTGATTCATGGATCTTACACCTGAATACTAAATAGAAAATGAGAATAACATAGGGGACAGATCCCACAGTGACAATAAAAATCCAGAGAGGGGGAATTTTAAATGATCCCTCTTAAATTGCAGACACATGTCTGGACACAAAATGTGGGAAGTGAGGGTGGGATCTCCTTGAATGCTCAAATTTACTTCTTAATTGTGCATTCTGAGCTGCAAAGACCCCCTTGGCTTTCTTTGAAATGTAAACATTTTAAATTAAGTTCTGAAGTCTTTACAATAGTGTTTAGTTAAAAATTAAGCAGTTACATAATTGGCTTAATGGGATCCAATTACAAAATTAGTGTAAATTAGAAGTAACAGACAGAACATATAATTTCATAATTATGACACATAAGAAGAATGCAGAAATTAAGATGGCCAGTGGTGCTAAAGCAGGAGGGGTGCATATAAATCTTAGAAGACTCGATGGCTTTCATGAGCCCAAACATCTTCCCTCCAACAGTCACTCCTCAAAAATATGGTTTAACTAAACAAGACTGATTTTGATTTCCAGACTCAGAAAACAACATTCGGGAAATTGCTAGTTCTTTCCCCTCCTTATGTGGCTAAAGTAGTGGGTGACTAGATGGGTAGATTTCTTTCCTATCTCATTAAAAGAATGGCCTTTCTTTTTAAGGTCTTAACAGATCATGGCAAGGAAGAATTCATTCTTAAGGGTGAGTGATGCTGAAAAACCCAACAATGTATATACCTGGCCCTCTGCTAGGAGAGCCAGGGAATGCCTACTCCTGTCTGAGGGATAGGCTGGGTTGGAGAGATGCAATGAGAGAGACCACAGGCAGATTAAAGCGCCTAGAGCCTCGTCTGTCAAATCAGCCCTCCAATTTGGGTCAGGAGACATAACCCTTTCTGCTGTATCTTTATCTTTTGGTTTTAAAAGTAGGGATAAATAGCATTTGACTAACAAGAAATTTGTGTTGCAATCTCTCACATCTAGTTTGGCATCTCTTTCTGTAAATTATATCCAACTCCCAGAGGGTTAAAAAGAAACCATTCATTTATTAATTTGCCTATTATTTTATTTATTCATTCAATTAATCTTTTGTGTTTCCTGGGAGAAGGGGCAATTTCCTATTTAAACAACGGCTGCTAGCATACAGAGACATCCAATGTTTAGTGCTGTTAATACATATTACAGATATTACCTGCCCTGGTATTGTGCAGAACAAAGAGCTTCTCTATACCTGATTATGGCTTTTTTTTGAAATTTTTTTTTTTTTTTAGACGGAGTTTTGCT
>NW_016107682.1:855753-869606 GCF_001604975.1 Cebus imitator
GGGGTTTCACCATGTTGACCAGTATGGTCTCGATCTCTTGACCTCGTGATCCACCCGCCTCGGCCTCCCAAAGCGCTGGGATTACAGGTGTGAGCCACTGCGCCCGGCCGATTATGGCTTTTAAGAAACTTATTTTTTGGTTAAGACAGACAATTATTATGTTAACAAAAATATGAGTTAAATTGTCTTCAACACTGCTGCAATGTCAGGATGCAGCTGTTAGTCAAGAGACAAGTAGAAGAGTTGAAAACTGTGATGCCGTAAAAAGAACAAATGGTTCCTGAAAACCCATGGCCATGACAGGGGGAGGGTGGCCAGCCAGGTCTCACTAGCAGCCGAGTGCTGCCAGAATACTTGTGGAGACAGTAGTTCCCTGGACATGCATGGCACCTGCCCTTATACATTCCTCTGGTTTGGATCCTGCTGTCTGTCAAATTAAGTAGTAACTATCCCTTAATATGCCTCAGCAAATGAACACTAACAATCTGAAAATGTCCCCAAAATGTTAGAGAAACATCTAAAAGTCTTGGACATTTTTTCTAATGATGTCTATTTTGTTTGTTCCTCCTCAGTCATGACATCCTTTGCTTAATGGGAGAAGCAAAGGGGCTTAGTGATGCTCAAAAGCCATTATCAGTACAGAATAGAGGATTTCTCCTTTCATATCTTTTCCTCTAGTTTTCTAAATTTTCTTTTATTATTTTTACTTTCCTGTATGGTTCCTTCTTACCTTCCATTCCCAGTAAATACTAGCTCAAAATATCAATTATTTTGATCAAACAAGAGGGTTTACTTAACAAGAAAATACATCCCCAAAATACCTTGATCTAGTCGCATTTCCTTGAACGATATCCTAGAAGGCCCTCTATGTTAATTCAAATAATCAAACAATGGCTATTTACATAGATTGGTTCAGAATTTGAAGGCAAGCCTTGGTGCTGTGGCTCATGCCTGTAATCCCAACACTTTGGGAGGTCAAAGCAGGTGCAGATCACTTGAGGTCAGGAGTTTGAGACCAGCCTGGCCAATGTGGCAAAACCCTATCTCCACTAAAAATACAAAAATTAGCCAGGTGTGGTGGTGCATGCCTGTGGTCCTAGCTACTTGAGAGGCTAAGGCAGGAGGATCTTTTGAACCTGGCAGGCGCCAAGATTGTACCACTGCACTCCAGCCTGGGCAACAGAGTGAGACTTTGTCTCAAAAAAACAAAACAAAACAAAACAAAAAAAGATAAGTATTTGAAGGCAGAGGTAAGAAAGTTTTAAGTTTTGATTAATATTTCAGACCCTTGATCCTATCATTGGATGGATACAAAGACACAAGTGTGTTTCCTGTGAGTCTAACTCTGAGAAGCAATGTATTACTTTTTTAAAAATGTATGTTTGATACAGTTTGTATATTTGTCCCCTCCAAATCTCATGTTAAAATGTAATCAATAGATACAATATTACCTAGTATCTGAATTTTACAAATAAAGAAACTGAGGTACTATGGCTTGGATATGGTTTGTCTCCTCCAAGCCTCGTGTTGAAATTTGATCCCTGGTGTTATAGGTGGGGCTTAGTAGGAGGCTTTTGGGTCAAGGGGGCATATCTTTCAAGAATGGTTGGTGCCCTCCCTACAGTAATGAGTGATTTCTCACTCTATCAGTTCACTTGAGATCTAGTTGTTAAAGAGTATGGCACTTCCCTTCCTTCTCTCTCTTGTTCCCTCACTTGCATGTAACACACTTACTACTACTTCACCTCTATCATGAGTGAAAGCTTCCTGAGGCCTCACCAGAAGCTGAGCAGACAGATGCCAGTTTCATGTTGGTACATACTGCAGAACTGTGAACCAAATAAACCTCTTTTCTTTGTAAATTGCCCAGCCTTAGGTATTCCTTTACAGCAACGCAAAACAGACTAACACAGTGTGTTAATGGCTATTAGTATAAATATTCCTTACTGACATGGTAATGAAGTTGAAGCACTGGAAAAAAATATATACAGAGGGAGGAACGTCCAGAACTTATTCTATTCTTGTTTTTCCTATTTCCCCAGAAGGTAGGAGGCATTTTCTAAGGGTCCCAAGGTACAAATCAGATTTACATAAACAGTGTAGCATGATTCAGATGAGTTGGTTTGTGAACTAATATGAGGAAAGACTTTTCACATTTTCCTTTCCATAAATCCGTAAGAGTAAAAGCAACATCAGTTATAAAGAAATTTAAACTTCTTCCAAAACCGTATTGATAAACAAGCACATAATCAACTTGTTAAGTGAAACTACTTTTAAGTAACAAAAATAAGAGTGGCAGGAAAATGCCTGGAAGGTTTCCTATCAAACTTTGAAGAGTAGCTGCTCAGGAGTGGAGAAAAAAAAGAGAAATAACAGTCTTTGAATTGAACTTGATGTACTTCAACTTTCCACATGCTACAAAATCTTCTCTCTCTCTAAGAAGATAGTCACAACGCCATCATCTCCACAGAGGATGGAGAAACAGATTTTCTGAAATGGATTTTTCAGCTACAGGTTTTTAGATGTTTCCAAAAAGGCTATTTCCAGAAATAACCTTCCATGCAAACAACTTTTCATTTCCATCAGGCCTAAGTGAATATCACCCTTCCTTCTCCTGGCCATTAAAATTCAGGAATGGAGCCTGTTCTCTTGGATGAAAATGAAACGTTTCATGTTGGAATAAGCTTGTAAGCTCTTCTCCCTCTTGTCATGGCTCTGGAGAAGCCTCTGACAGAAGAGGCTGGGCAGAAACATGGATAAGTAGTTGGGTATTTAAAAATTCAAGCACAAGTGCCTGGTAAAATGCTGTTTTTAATGTTAAGGCTAGAGATGGGTCAACATTTTCACAGCAGATTTCTCTTGTGAAAAAAAGTCACCTGGTGATTTCTATATCATCAAATCCAAAGGCTTTGACCTGCCTCTTCTTTCTAGCCTCTTTGCAGCAATTGATGTTGCTAGACTCTGCCACTGAAATCCTCATCTCAGCTTTGGACATACTCCTCTTCCTGGCTCTCCTTCTGCCTTCTCTGTTGTCTCCTTTTGTACTTATTCACTTGTCTTTCTTCTTTTTCCTGAATGGGGGTCCCCTGGGTTCTGTCTCAAACTTTCTCTTCTATCTTCACCCTCCTTCCCTTTCCTCACCATTCTCTAATCTGACGGCTTCCATGGTCATTCTACGTGGACTGTCACGGTAAGGAACTATCATTTACGGAGAGAGTCCCTGCACCCTATGAGGCACTTTCTATACATCATCTCACTGAGTCCACAACCCTCCTGTGGGCAATGTAGCAGTCCCTCCATTTAGATGAGGAGGCAGAGGCTTAGGCAGGTTTCAACACTCATCCATGAAATCCAAGACCACCCGGCAGATGAATGACAGAGCAACAGCTTAATCCTCCAGGCTCCAAGACTCAAGTTGTTGCCCCAACCCTGCTCCTCCCAACCCATGACTCATGGCCTCCAGTCTCACCTCAAAATCAACAAGACTTCTCTGACCAGCTTCTCTCCCTAACAAAGACATCATGTGAAACTGACCCACCACCTTTCTCCCAATGTCCAGGCTCACACTGGCTGGCATCTGAGGCTCATCTTGCTCTCTTCTACTTCCCCTGCTCCTCACATGTCCTCACTCCTAATCTCATCTGCTGCCAAATTCCATCTCTGACTTCCCCTTTTTCCTCTCCAAACCAGCCTGCACATCTCTGCCTGCCTGTCTGCCTAGGTCACATTATTCCCTTAGGTATAAACTTTAGAGGTTTCCCTTTGTTGATGAAATAACATCCAAATTCTTCCCTTTTTTATTCAAAGTTCTGATCTACATTTCCTGTCAGATCTCTCAGAGTTTCCCTGTAAGTGGACCATGTGCCAGTGAAATTGGACAACTCAAGATCCCCTGAGAGTCTCATGTTTATGCTTTTATTTAGGCTCCTCCCTCTTATAGATACACACTCCCCATCCTTTCTCCTGCATATTACAACCCCACCCCCATCAATTCCTTCCACCTGCTCTCACTGGATGCCACTCCCTGTCTGGAAGCCTTCACAGGCTTTCATTTGGACTTCTCTTGCAGAGCCTGGCATCTTCTACTTTGGGTTTGTTATTCCCCTCTTCTTCTTACTAAGCTGTATGTTCCTTGGCAGAGGAGAAATATATCATACTCTTTAGTGTATACCCGAGCATCTATTCATCCAAGGCATATAATAGGAGCATAATAAATGTATATTGATTAAACTTACTCAAACTTTGATAAAAGACAGCAACGTGAGGTCACATTTTAAATATAATGCTTTACATGCTTCTCCCCCCAGCAAGCAGAAACAAAATGTTTTTCACAAATGAGATCAAGAAAGTATAAATGATGGCCATGAATATATATCCTTAAAATGATTACCTTTTTCCTCTGATTATAAAGGAGAAGGCAGAAAGGCAAAAGTGGAGAAGACAAACAATGTTAGGTTCTGCCCATTGTCAAATAAATAATGCAGAGAAAACAGCTTGTAATAAAATGCACGTCATTAATAACAAAGCACGAAAATGCCGAAATATAAAAATACAATTTACATGTAGTTCTCTTGTGACACATAAACATTGGCAGGAAAGGTAAATTATGACTATACAAACTTGTAATTATTAATATGTTATCTTCCAAAAATGTTCTTTGGTTGCTCCTTAAGCATAGTCTCATCCTAAGTAGATGATAAGCTTGTTGACACTGCAACACTGGTGCAAACATTGGCGCTTGCTAAGTGTTATCCTTAGGACCAAGTAGCAAGGAGGACCATGAGTCATCTAAGGCCTCTTTCTCAAATGGTGAACACAATTTTGTTAGATAATTTTTTTGGGGAAAAAATATCCAATATATAGCTATATTTAATTATAAAAATGCAAAAATTTAAATCAGATCCAACACCACTCACTAAATGTATATCTGTATACACTAAAGTTATAACTTTAATTTCCCTTTTGGGCCAATTTACTTTAATTCTCTATGAGATAGAAGAAACTTCAAATCATGGACAATCACACCCTGTGTCCTGATCTCACTGAGGAGTTATAAGCAACTGGACTTGGCAGGACCAGTGCAAATTCATCAACATTAGTAAATCAATCCTAAGAAGGTGTTGGTGGAAAACCAGTGCTCTCCCCAAACACAATTTAATTTCTTAAACTCTTGATTTTTGAAATTCAAGGGATTCCTTAAGGTATGAATTGTCTGTTCATATTTAACAATGGGAAAATTCCAGATTTCAGGAAGTAGGACATTAGCAATGATAAAAGGCATGAGGTCAGAAGGTGATGGACATCACTGAGATAGTACTAGTCATTCATTGCACAGAGAATCCAGTAAATATCATCTGTGCACTGGAGACTCAAATTTGGTTTGAATAACCAAGAAATCTACTGGCAACCAATGACTTAGTGTAGATGTTCTCCAATGACTGATAGGCTTATTTCAATGTTAACAAAAATGATTGCTACAATCTTCATATTTTGGGAGGATTGTAGGGTAGAGAAGATGAAAGCCTACAAAATGCAATATAGTCACAAATTAAAACCTGGTCACTCACCACAATCATTTGAGCCACGTAACTTTCAGGTCCAGTGTATTCTGTTGGGTCTTTAACTTTCACCAGGACTATAAAGTACAAATAATGCCACATATTGTGTTCTGACTTAATGTGCTCCTCAAATGAAACAGTTTTATTATCAAACTTGTCTCTCTCAAGTCCTGCAAAACACAGGCAACACAATATATGTAATTCGTCATTTAATCAGTACTTACTTCTCAGCATAAAAACAAAACATAATAATTATTGTAAAAGAATGCTGTCTGTAAGAGTGTGCCAATTTAAAATGTTATGATTAAAAACAACACAGTACATAAGACCTCCAGGAAAGAGGCCATCGTTTATAGATTTCTTCCCAACTAACATTTATTTTTTCCCCATGGATCCTTGGAAATGCATAGTCCTATAATAGATATAAAAGTTGCAGATAATTTTAAATCTAGCCATATCAAAATTGTCAAATTAAACGGTACCACAAATCTGAGAAAAAGAGGTAAAAATGATCATGCAAGAAAAGGTATGCTTGCTAATCAGGACAGAAAAAAAATATATCATTTTACCCAGGAACTTGGATTAAAAGAGGGAAGGAATTGAGAGAGTCATCCCTTCAAAACCATTTGGAATGAGTGAAGGGCGCACAGGGGAGATGGCCGTGCACACGCTGAGGACAGCGAGGGCTCACACTTCACCAGCCCTCTAGGGTACCGTGTTCCAGGCATTCTGGGGAGGGGGTGATCCGTTCCATGTCCAGGGCACATTTTCAAGCCTTCAGAAGTACAGTAAAGAAACAATCTAAATAATAAAATTATTTTCTCTCATAGTTAGAGAATACATGAAAAGAAATGATTAGAGATGAAGGAAAACATCTATGGAAACATAAATTTGAGTGCCAAGTGACGTGGGATGTTGGGATTCAGCTTGGTTTTTATAGCTCAGATATTGAAGAAGAAACCAGGAAACTGAAATCCAACCCTGGCTATTCTTTCTCTAAGCATTTTTTGTAAGTTCACTCTGGAATGTAGAAGACCCTTTTAAAAAATTTATTTATTTATTCGAAACAGAGTCTCACTCTGTGGCCCAGGCTGGAGTGCAGTGGCTCACTGCAGCACAAATCTCCCAGGTTCAATTGATCCTCCCACCTCAGCCTCTTAAGTACTTGGGACTACATGCATGTACCACAATATCCAGCTAATTTTTGTATTTTTTTTTTTTTGTAGCGATGAGGCTTCACAATGTTGCCTAGCCTCAAGACCCTTTTTATATAATAAGATATTAAGCACAATAAGTAAAAAATCCATCCCCACCAAAGGGGATGACTTTTTACTTACATTATTGGATATTTGTATGAAAAATGCCATAAATTCTGCAGGCTGATGGCTATGCCTCATCTTATGACCTATCAGCAGCTCTGCATGCCCAAATAAACCAATTCTCTTCCCTAAACCTGCTTCACCCACAGTCTTCCCCTTTTATTCGATGGCAACTCTGTTCTTCCAGTTGTTCAAGCCAAAAGCCAAGATATCATTCTTAAATCCTCTCTGCCTCTCACATATTACATGCAATCCATGTTGAAATGTGTTTGGCTCTACCTTCAATATATCCAGAATCTGACTACTTCTCACCCCCCTCTGCTACCACCCTCTGGTCTGAGCCATTGTCATCCCTCATGTAGATTACTGCAATAGACTCCCAGGCCTCCCTGTTTCCATCTTTACTCTCCCTAGCCCATGCTCAACACAGCAGCCAGAATGATTCTTTAAAAACCTAAGAGAAATGATGTCTCTATTCTGTTGTAAACCGAGCAATGGCTCCCTCTCCACCTCGGGATAAAGGTCAAAGTCCTTACAAGTGCCTCCAAGTAGAGTTGCTAGATAAAGTACAGCATGGTCAGTTATATTTGAATTTCAGATAAACAATAAATAATTCTTTAGTAAAAATGAGTCCCATGCAATATGTGTTTGCTAAATCCTATGTGACTTGGCCTCATAGCCATGCTAACCTTGCCTCTTACTATTCTCTCCCTTGTTACCTCCCATGCAACCACACTGGACTCTCCTTTTTTTTTTTTTTTGAGCACAGGGCCTTTGGACTTCAGGGCCTTTGGAATCATTGCTTCCTCTGGTTACAAAACTCTTCTCACTGACATCTCTTAAACCAACTCATTCACCTTCAAGTTTTTGCTGAAATCTCACCTTCTCGGTGTGGCTTAACTTGATCACCCTGCTGAACAATAAAACCGTCCCTTCCCTTCTGGTGACCTTCTTGATCACCTTTTTCCTTTTCCTCTCTTTTTCTTACAGTGCTTACCACCTCCTTATAGGTTGAATGTAGTCATATCAAAGTTGTTAAATTAAACTGGATCACATCTCTAAGAGGTAAAATTATTGTGTAAGAAAAATGCTGTCTGATAATCAGCAAAGAAAAAAAGAAATCTTATTTCATCCAGGAACTTGGATAAACATTTATTATGTTTATTATGTATTGGGTAAGTCCTCCCACTTAACTATAAGAGCCACCTGGGCAGATATATTTGTTTCTTTTCTTTACCAGTGGTCCCAATAGCTCAGAATGATGTTTGGCACATAGCTAGCACTCAATTAAATAGTGATTGATTGAATTAAGAATATTTCACTACTAAAATATTGTTCCACTGGAATGGCTATAACTAAAACCAGACAATAATAAGTGTTGCCAAAGATGTGGAAAAATTAGAATCCTCATATACTGCTAATAGAAATGTAAAACAGTGCAGCAGCTGCTTTGGAAAAGTTTGGCAATTCCTCAAATGGTTAAACAGAGTGTTACCATATAACTAAGCATATTTCACTCCTGGGTATATATTAGAGAGAACTCAAAATGTATGTTCACATAAAAACTTGTACATGAATGTTCATAGCAGCATTATTCATAATAGCCAAAAGTGGAAATGGCGCCAATGTCTGTCCATCAATTAACGAAAGGATAAAATATGGTATCTTCATATGATAGTATAATTTTTTTACAATAAAAAAGAATGAAGTACCAATACCTGCTACAACTTGAACCTTTAAAACATCATACTAAGTGAAAGAAACTAGTTGCAAAAGCCCACATATTATGATTCCATTTATATAAAATGTCCAAAATTGGCAAATCCACAGAGGCAGAAAGTACATCAGTGGATGGCTAGGGCTGAGGCAGACATGGAAGGTTGGGGAAGGGATGATGACCTAAAGGGTACGGGGTTTGTTTTTGGGACAATGAAAATGTTCTAAAATCAATCATGGAGATGAATGCATAACTCTGAATATACTAAAAACCACTGAATTGTACATATTAAATGGGTGAATTTTATGGTGTGTGAATTATATCTCAATAGAGCTATAAACAACAACAGCAAAACACTAAAAAATAAACAGAAGAGAGAAAAACAAACTAAAGAAACAAAAGAGAGAAAAACAAGCAAAAGAAAGAATATGTTAAAGTAGATTTTCCTAGAATTCAATTCAAACATCTACCAGTTGCAAGGTAATAGGGCTATAAAAATAAGGTTCTTACTATCAAATAATCTGTAATATGGTAGAGGAAACAGACAACTTGTGTTATATTCTGAAGAGGTATAAACTGCCAGGGGAGCATAAAGAAGGGTGAAATTAACTCTGATGAGGATCATTTTAAAAGGTTTCCAAGAGGTATAAAGCTTGAAAAATCCAGCCTCAGTACATGATTATGGTAAGTGGAGAAGAGGTGAATGGTAATAAAAGATACTTAATTTTTATTGAGCACCTATTGATGCTGACAACTATAAAGATGTCTAAATATGATATTATAATTACAATAATCCAATCTTGACCTTTTAGCTTGTGAGGAAATAGATTCAGAATGATTCAATAAATTGCTCAAGTTAATACCCCTATTTAGCGGAAGAGTCAGTCGGTGTTTAAATAAAAATATTTCTGACTCTAAAGCCCATGTTCTTTCGCCATCTGAGCAGAAGAAATGGCATAGAAAAGCCAGAGATGAAAGTACATGACCTGTTTGGGGAATGTCAATTACTGTGGTGTGGCTGAAAGGGAACATTTGGAAATGTAGATGAAATGGTACATCTGACAGAAACAATGGCAAGTTTAAAGGGGCTAAAGCATCTGTGTTTTATTCTGAAAGCTTTTTTTCTTTTTTGAGACAGAGTCTTGCTGTGTCACCCAGGCTGGAGTACAGTGGTGCAATCTCAGCTCACTGCAACCTCCACCTTCCAGGTTTGAGGGATTCTCCTGCCTCAGCCTCCTGAGTAGCTGGGATTACAGGCATGTGCCAAGACGCCTGACTAATTATTATTTTTTTATTTTTAGTAGAGATGGGATTTCACCACGTTGACCAGGCTGGTCTTAAACTCCTGACCTCAGGTGCTACGCTTACTTTGGCCTTCCAAAGTTGCTGAGATTACAGGCATAAGCTACCGTACCTACCCTATTCTGAAAGCTTCTGAGTAGAGACTAGCGTATTCAGAGCTATACTTCAAGTCATTCCTGGGGCAGGATTCAGGGGAAGACTGGGAAAAGAGACTGAGGGTGCAAGACCCAGGCACCAGGGAAATGTAAAAGAGGAAAACTGGTTGTCCTTTCTTGATACATTCTTACGCTCTAAGCTGCATCATCGATTCCCATGATTTTACCATCATCATGCTAATGATTTCTCAATCTTTATCCCCAGTACTGACCTTTCTTCTCAACTTCCTGTCCTATCTCCACCTGCCTGCTGGATAAATTCTCCTGGATAGCTTGTGGGCATGTCAAACTGAACTCATCAAAAATTTGTTTCTTGAGCCCTCTTCTTCACCTCTGCTAATGAAGTCCCTGTTGACCAGGAAACTTGAAGCCATTCTTAGACTCATGCAAGAGTCACTGAAGACATTCCACTCAGCACAGTTCTTGTAGTCATGCTGACTTTCTCACCATTTGCCAAATACACTAAGACACCTTCATCTACTATCTTTTCTGCCTTCCAAGTATTCCTTCTTCAAGACTCAGCTCCCCCACTTTTACCATTGACTCCCACAGACACAACCAGCTGGTTGATCTTCTGGGCCCATAACACTCCACTATGAAAATGTGTCTGTTTCCATCTTAGCCTCTACCATTTAACTGTCTGACTCATTTTTGCATTACCAGCACCTGGCAGAGTATCTGGAGAACAGTAGGCATGCAACTAAATTTGACAGAATAATTAAATAAATGAATCAGAGATACTGAAGAGGCATTTTGGAATGAAAATTTGAGAGGGCCTGATGTCCAATTAGAGGTATAGATTTAGGAAGAAGGAGCAATCAATAATGACTCTGAATTTTCTGACTTGAATGACTGAGTTCACGATAATATCACCACAGCAAGATACCCCTATCCGTAGAATAGGAATTCTGACCTATAATCAAATTCTTTCTCCATTCTGTTGTTTTGTCACACCTGGTCTTTTGACATCTCTTTCTTACTGGATCTTCAGCCTCTAGTAACTCAACATTAATAATTAATAAGGATGCAAGAGGTAATCTGTGTCTCTGCTTACTGCTCAGCTTTGTCATCTGCTAATCACTACCCTCCCATGGCCAACTTCTGGATTACTAGCTATTGTTTTCTGAGTTATGTTTCACTTTCAAACATCTGGACATTGCCTTCAAGGCTGGGGAATTTCTAACTGCTCCATTGCCTGTCACAGAATCTACATCCTCTTGTCCTCTGCGCATCCCTTGGCACACACCTGGAGCCAGTTCTCTCCTACTGTGGAGACTCTCTCCTCTATTATGTGGTATTATATCCCTCTTTGGATCACAACTTTACATCTAACTTTACCAAGAACCATTTCTAGATGAGTCACTATTTTATGGACCACTAGTACAACCCCTAAACATCCCAACAATTTAAATCATTCTTGTAATTAAGTTCTCGTAACACATATGAGATGAATTATATCATTTGTATGGTTGGAGCTTCTAGGAATGAATGCATATCTAGATATACATTACAATAATGCTTCTTATATGTTTCTGCTGAAGGTCCTTAAAGGGAAGAGAGAAGAAAATGTATACCTTTCTATTACTGAGGTCACAGGGAGTAGCAGCGAAAAGTACCTGAGGCCAATTGTCCATTTTTTTTAAGTTTCTATTTTATTTTAAATATTTACACTGGGCCGGGCGCGGTGGCTCACGCCTGTAATCCCAGCACTTTGGGAGGCCGAGGTGGGTGGATCACGAGGTCAAGAGATCGAGACCCTCCTGGTCAACATGGTGAAACCCCGTCTCTACTAAAAATACAAAACATTAGCTGGGCATGGTGGCGCGTGCCTGTAATCCCAGCTACTGAGGAGGCTGAGGCAGGAGAATTGCCTGAACCCGGGAGGCGGAGGTTGCGGTGAGCCGAGATCGCGCCATTGCACTCCAGCCTGGGTAACAAGAGTGAAACTCCGTCTCAAAAAAAAAAAAAAAAAAAAAAAAAAAAAAAAAAAAAAAAAAAAAAAAAAAAAAAAAAAAAAAAAAAAAAAAAAAAAAAAAAAAAAAAAAAAAAAAAAAAAAAAAAAAAAATATTTACACTGAATTTGCTCTATTTTATGATATTCTACTTGTTCTAATATAAAAATATCATAAATTCACTCTTAGGTTAAATTATCTAGTGTTCCCTCAGATTTTTGAATAAAAATGAAGCTTCTAGAAAACAGAAGATATTGATCTTATATCTCTTTGTGCATCCTGTGATATTACCCTGTGGGCAGCACTCCACAGAATCAATGCCCTACATATGACGAAATCTGAAGCAGCCTGGAATTAACACACCTGCTGTCTGCAGCATATATGATCTCAGTACTTTTTGTAGATTATAAGCCAGGTAAGTATAGAGACAATATCAGCCTGAGGCTGACTTACTGGATATTCATTCATTAAGCAAATATTTATGGATGTTTGC
Organism: Cebus imitator; assembly: GCF_001604975.1. NCBI lineage: Eukaryota > Metazoa > Chordata > Mammalia > Primates > Cebidae > Cebus > Cebus imitator. Next base: position 868,250 of record NW_016107682.1, read on the forward strand.
CAATACACATTACAAATGCAAAAAAAAAATGGAAAGAAGAGAAATTAACATGTGTTGAGGGTGAACCCTCAGCTAAGCTTCGTGCTAGAGATTTTGATATACATGATCTCATTTATACTCATCACAACACCAAACTGTGGCATTATATTCCTCATTTTCCAGATGAGAGAACAATAGCTCAGAATGATTAGAAATTTGGCCATGATCATATAGCTGGAATGCTGAACCAGTACAGACTTACAACTACTTGACTGTAAAGTTCAGGTACTTTCTATGATCTGAGAATGTATGGCACCCAGCAGAGGTGATCAGATAACAGAAACATGCATAGTGCCATATAGCTAAGTGTGATGTGAGGAATTTAGGAGCAGACGTGTGAGATCAGAGAAGACTTCTAGAACAATGGCATTAGAGCTGGGCCTCAGAGAGAGGGCAGGAGTTCAATAGTGCAGGAGTTGGAGCATTCCAAATAAATTGTTCTCCCACAACTAAGAATACATGGAGAGTCTGAGATGTTAGAGGTAAATAATGTAGTTGGCCTGGAACTTAAGCTATAAATGGGAGAACAACGGGGGAAAGGTAGGCAGAAAAAGAAGGGGCCAGATGGTGGGGTAGCTTAGATGCCAGGAAAATTCGAGTTTCAGAGTTATAGACTGCACAACGTTATTGATGGCTTTTTGAGTAAGGAAACGATTAATTCAAAATAGAGAAATTAGTCTGGCAACACCGAGCAGGGCATTTAGGGTTGTGAGCCAGAGTTAGCCTTAAAAACTAAGATGTGGCTGTGGGAATGTGTGGAAGGATGTGGGTGAAACTGTGAAGGCAGATTCATTAGCGCCTGGTAGCTAGTGCACCTGGAAGAGATAAAAGGAGATGCTAAACGTGATGGTGCAGTTCCCTCAGACAACTGAAGGCACTGTGGGATATTATTAATAGCAATATGGATATCAAAATAAAAAGCTGGGCTAGAGGAGGGGGACGGAAAGGGAGGATGGACTGGCTTCAGACATGGCCAGTTTGGCTGCCAGGAAGACCTTCCTGTCCAACTGTCCAGTGAGTGACTTAAAACAGAGGGGGAAAGCCTGGGTTAAAGGTTGGGGCTGAGCATACATATCTGGCAGTAATCTGCATAAAAGTGATGTCAAAGAGGAGGACAGAGAAAAGAGACAAGGGGTCAATAGCAAAATCAAAACCTCCTATTAAGCAGTTTTGGGAAAAGAAATAGAACCCTGGGATCAAGAAAAAGTAAGCAGAGGGAGAAGAAAAGGTCAGCGGGAAGTTAACAGTGAGATTCAAGAATGTTTCAATTTGCTGATGACAGTTATTGTGATATTTAAAGGAATGTATAGGTGACTGA
>NW_016107682.1:869616-913708 GCF_001604975.1 Cebus imitator
AATTGTTCTCCCACAACTAAGAATACATGGAGAGTCTGAGATGTTAGAGGTAAATAATGTAGTTGGCCTATGAGCCCATGAGACACAGAGAGGTTTCTGAGGGCAGCATCATTCTCCTGTATGGAACTCAGCCTTCTAAACAATAGCTTGGCCCAATAATGCTATACCCTTCAACAAGGATCTGTCCTCAGGCTTGGTTATGCTTGAATGAGAACCTGTCACTTTGTCATTTGAGGAGAATAGGATAGCCAAGTAGACTTTTGAGTTAGGTAGTCCTCTATTCAAATCTTGGCTCTTCTGCTTACTGACTGCATGTTGATGGGAGCCAAGTCTCTGTTCCCATGTTTGTAAAGAGGTGTTAATATACATCAGACACAGTATTCATTTTTTAGAATAAAATTAAAACAAATACCTAAGTAAAAAGCCAAACATGTAGTAAGTATTCAATAAATAATCATTCCTTAAAATTTTTTTATGAGGAAGCTGAAAGGGGACAGCACTCCAGGTAAGGTGACACAGGGAAGAGAGGATCATCCTTGGAAAGGCTGAGGTAACTGCTGAGAAGTGAAGAAAGGAGACACACATACATCTATTGTGAAGAAATGGAGGTGGTAATAGCTGTCACATAAAGAAGGGAAAAAAATAAAAACTACAGGGCATGGGATATTTTTTTACAAAAGTAGGAGGAGGTATATTTATCTCCTAAGGTTAATGGAGTGTCCTCTCAGCCTCTTCCCCAATCCCTGAATTGTACAACATCTTCCTTGATTACATCTCAATGTTGCTTTCCCCATCTAATTGAGACCTTAAAGAGAAGACTCTTGGATCTCTGTTTCCTTCTAGCAAATCTCTACTCAGCACTGTGCAATCCATTCTACCTGAATTCACCAAAGCCTCCTAAACAGGAAATCAGAAGGCTTTTTCAGGTCATGTTTCTGGTCTTCTCTGCTTGGACAGAGTTGATAACGAATTCATTTCTTTCCAGAGCTGTTTTCTCTTCTCTCTTCCACGTGCCACCCCTTCCTGGTTCTCCTCACACCGTACTGACTTGGTGATCTGACTTTTTGGTGTGTGCTCCTCTTTCTCTCCTAACTCTTCAAAGGTGAGGCTTTCCACTTACAGTCTCTCTCCTTCTCTTCTCAGACACCCTCCTCCAGATTCCACTATCACATATAGGCTGAGGATTCCCCAGTTACAGTTTCCAGTGAAGACTCAACCTCTGAGGCTCAGACTCATGTATTTAGCTGTGCTGTGTCCTCCTGGGGTGGGTCAGTACACACCTCAACTTCAGGATTCTCAAAGTTAAACTCAGCATATTCCTACCTAAAATTGTTTTTTTCATCTATTCTTAAGCTCAATCACTGTGATATTACCATTCACTCAGGCGCCCAAGCTTTCTTTCATGTCCTTTCCTAACTATCAAGATTTAAAGATTTGATCGCCTAAATATTTCTCGACTCTGCCTTCTACCCTGAATACTGTCACCACTAACTCTCTTGCTTTTGTTACCTTTCGCTTGGACTGTGGTAGTAACCTCCTACCTGATGACTCTGCTTCTGGTACTGTTTCCTGATGCATGGCCTCCCAAAGTGGCCACAGTGTTCTAAAGCAACAAAATAGACCCTGAACTCTTCAACTTAAAAATCTTTAATGGTTCGTCTTCCCCTGTAAGTTCAGATGATAAAGTCCAAGCTGCCTTGGCATGCCCTGCTCTGAACTTTGTGTGAGCAACACTTAGCTGCTTTAGAGTAAGTAAAGACCGTTGTAGTGTTCTTCCACCTCCACGACTGCTTATCCTAGCCTTTCTGTTTGTATTCACTTTTATCTGGTAACCTCCCTTTCATCTTTTACCACCAGCTCAGTCACCATCTCTTCTAAAAGGCTTTCCTGACTCTTCTTTCTCACTCCCTACCCCACTGTGGGGAGGCATCCCTCTTCTGGTACCTGCAGCTTTCTGTTTACCCTTTCCTTCAATGCATGAGATAGCAAGGCTATTTGTTGTGTTTGTATCCCACAATAGATCATGAACACCCCAAAACTGGGAATGGCTACTTTATATTTGTTTCCACTGACTATAGCATATTATTACACATTATCACCTGGTATACCTACAACTGTTGGAGGAAGGTTGAAAAGGTTTGGAGAGCCATTGAGGTGGATGAGACACTCAACAATAGTTGAACCAAGGAGAGAATGACATGTACTCAGGGCCCAATTTGTTACATAAAGTTGTAGTGAGGCCCTTAGGCCTTTTTTGTGACTATTACCAAAAGATTATTTTCAGTCTCATGTAGAAACATGGAAGGTGAACATAACCTAGAGAGGGTGATCATCCAAAGAGGAGGATAGATTCTAGGGTGACAAGAGACCAGCTACAAAGACAACTGAAGCCAGACAGAGGTGATGAGTACAGAGAAGAGGGCAGAGCTGAGGGGGATGATGAGGACAATGAGAAAGGAGAAGGCTAGGTGCACTGAAGGAGATGATGAGAGAAGGGCAGGGAAGTTGGGTGTGTGTGTGTGTGTCTGTGTGTGTGTGTGTCTGTGTGTGTGTGTGTGTAAGACAGGGAGAGAAAGAATTTAAAAACTGAGAGAAGGGGTGGGCACAGAGGCTTACACTTGCAGTCCCAGCACTTTGGGAGGCTGAGGTGGGTGGATCACCTGAGGTTAGAAGTTCAAGATCAGCCTGGCCAACATGGCAAAACCCTGGCTCTACTGAAAATACAAAAATTAGCGAGGCATGGTGGCATGCACCTGTAGTCTCAGCTACTCGGGAGGCTGAAGCAGAATTGCTGGAACCCGGGAAGCAGATGTTGCAGTGAGCCGAGATTGCACCACTGCACTCCAGCCTGGGCGACAGAGTGAAACTGTCAATAAATAAATAAACAAACAAAAATTTCAAAAAGCTGAGAGAAGGCTCAGCTCAGAATCCAAAACAGAGTGATGCCAGTGAGTAGAAGTTCAAGCTGCTGGAAAATCATCTTCAGATTCATTTTCTGACAAAATTAAATATCATTCTGTTGTGTAATAAATATGTTATTGTGATTAAAAACCTGTCTGCCAGTTGGTGAAATCTTTTGGCATTTTGCATCATATTCTACAGTCAGAGAATCATGTAAATTGCAGAAGTAATGACAGGATACCTTTGGGGTATAATTCTTCTCTCTATTTATAGAAGCAGAGAATTCCAGTCTCATGCTCTGTTACATAATTTGAATTTTATCCAGCCTTCATTTTGAAATAATTTTTCCAAAAGCATGAAAAATAAAAATCCCTCTAGCCCCTCTTTCCTGCAAACAGTTTACTCAACTATTATTTTAGCATCTGCAGAACACTTACCACAGATGAAGCAAGTTGTCTTTAGAATTTCTTCTTTTTTCTGTTTTTCACTTCTGAGATCAGCAAAAGTGTCGATGATAACACCAAAAATCAAGTTCAGAACGATAATGATAACAATGAAATAAAAAAGAAGGTCATAAACCACTCGGGCAGCAAACAAGGGTTCCTGAAATAAAAATTTTAAAATATATGTGTGTGTGTATATATATATATGTGTGTGTATATATATATATGTGTGTGTGTGTATACACACACACACACACACACACATATACTTTCAAGCCATATTGATTGAGCACACTGTCTAGCATAGAGAGTACACTCAATAAATGTTTGTGAAATGAATATAAATAGTATCCCAAGTTGGAAAAATAAGGTTCACTTTCAATCTATAAGTGTTGTAAGAAAAAATCCCTAGCCTATTTCCAGAACCACTTACATTTCTCTAGGACTAACACACATCTTTCAGGCAGTGGTGGGACTCACTTTCTTTAGAAGAGACTTTATTATGCCATTCTGCTAAATGCATTTTGGCACAGTGGTCTCCTATTTCAGACATTACAGAAAAGGTAGTTAAATGCCAATTCCAAAGGTCAGTGATAAGGGAACTACGGAGGACCTAATGATTTATCAATTTCTGGAGTAGGCTTTATTCCTGGCCATTCAGGGTCAAGTATATACAGCTTCTTCTTATTTCTACCTGATGAGCCGTATTAAAATGCAAATTAGAGGCCATGCAATCCAGTTTTTTAACACAAGAGGAACCTGAGGTTAAGAGGTTAGATGACTTGATAATATGATACAATTGGCCTGAGCAGAGCTAAGATTCTTCAAGCTCCTGGCCTGGCACTTGAGATTTTGCAGTTATTGATAAATGTTTCCACTTTACCATTTTAATATGTGAAATCCTGTTAGAATTTGCTCAAATGTTATATTCATCACGGATAAATGATGGAGACTATTCCTATGCGGAAGAAAAGAATAAATCATCATGCCTGAGAAAACTGATAGGCAAGAGGCAACCTCGCTTCTGTTATTTATGTAACAATCAACTCCTATATAAAGTTCGCAGTCATGATTTCATTGCTGTAATACAATACACAGGTTAACTTGGAAACATTTCACCACTCTACTAACACACAAAGACTCGCAGTACATTAACTGTTTCTATGTAATCCTAGCGTACAATTAATTGGCTTTAACAGCCACAGTTATACTCTTAAAGTAAATGGTAAAATATATTATCCTGAAAACCAAAATCAAATTATAAATACTGTGAAGAAAGGTTTTAAAAAAAGATGTGCTTCTTGAAAAAATACTTTTACTTTGGCTTACATCTTTCGACGGCCTTCTTAGCACATCCCCCACGCCGCCGCCATTCCTGAGGCCCTGGTTCAACACAGTGACAATGCACATAAGAAGAGTGTCACATGTCCTTTCAATTCCATCTTCATACTCTTCATCAGCTATAAAAACACATAAAAATATACAATATAAAATTCTGTAAAAATATAGAAAATAAAATACACATAAAACGAAATATACATAAGTACACATACATATATATGTATCTATATTTATAGATACATATACATAAATATACAAAAAATAAATATACATAAAAGATATATACAAATATATAAAAATATAATATTAAAAACAGTGTAGCAAACTCACATTTAAAAAAATATACCATTATCTATTTCCAAAGGGCTATTTCTAATTGTGCCATGACACAACTTTTGGAAGTCACACATCCTCTGTTCCATATGTGGCAGCACATGACTGACACAAAATGATGAAACCACATATATAATGTTCTCCCATATTTTTGTTCTTCTATAGGTGAAAAAATAGCAGGACGAAAAGCACAAAACATAAGGCTCACATTCATTGTGCTTGTTATGGTGGAAAGAGATTGTGGTGAAAACTGGAAACACAGCCATGTCCCCCAGGAGGCAAAAGTACTGTAGGGGAAAGAGAATGAACAAGGAAGATTGCCTGGCTTCCAATTCTGCTCTGTTTCCATACTGGGACTTGGGCAAGTTCCTGAACCTCAGGATCCTCATCTGTAAAATAGGGAGGGCTGTCTGGGGATTACACTCTTCAAAGGGTTGTTTAAGAATTACATTTAGGGATCCAGGGGTGGTGGTTCATGCCTGTAATCCCAGCATGTTGGGAGGTTGAGACAGGCGGATCATAGGAGTTTGAGACCAGCCTGGCCAACATGGAGAAACCCCATCTCTACTAAAAATATAAAAATTAGCTAGGCATGGTGGTGGACGCCTGTAATCCCTGCTACTAGGGAGGCTGAGTCAGGAGAATCACTTGAACCTGGGAGGTGGAGGTTGCAATGAGCCAAGATCATGCCACTGCACTCCAGCCTGGGCAACAGAGCAAGACTCAATCTCAAAAAAAAAAAAAAGAAAAATACACTTAGGGTATGTAAAATATTATACTTAGCACAGGGATTGGCACACAAACAATAGTTGCTTAAGAATTGGGGCAGATATTATTTCATTATTGCAGTTAAGTATCTAAGCTTTTTTGAGGACCAACCTGGAGCTCCTGATAAGCACAACATATTTATGTGAAAAACTCTATTTAGGGATAAAGGGGGAAAGAGAAAAAGATACAATGTGACAGAAAAAATCACTATTCTTATTTTGTTTAGAATTATTGGAATCTAACTTGAAACATAATTTCTTAGTCACTTAGAATTGTGAAAAAATCATACTAAGTTAAATATTAGAATCAGAAATCCCTAACATTGGCAAATAACCAGAAATGCATTTTTCTCACTACAAGGTTAAAGAATCACAGGGGTGTAAATTTTGGGATTGTGTAGCCACAGTATGCATGTCAAGGCATGAGCATAAAAACAACAAAAATTCAGTCCAACTTTATCTACATGCTTCATATCAACAGCGCCTTTGGTACTGTGTTATGAAAAGGCTAATTTTCCTTGTCTGAGCTGACTTTATTTTAAAATCCTACAGATAGGGGATCCTGATATTTTTACTTTCTTTGGAGTGGCTTCCTTCTAAAACATGCTGGGATACACCTTGAGAGGAGAGCCGAAGTCAGAGATGAAGGGGAGAGTGCAAAATGCAGCAGCAGAGACATCGGCAGAATCTGTGCTTGGTTATTTACCTTACTGGTTATTTAGCGCTGAGTCCAAGGCACATTCTGATATAAAAAGGAGGAGAACTAGAACTCCTTTTGGAGGAGGAAGAAATGGGGAAGAGGTAGGGCCTGTGGTGAGAGCAATCAGAGCAGCAGTGCAGACAAGGAAGCCAGACCAAGGGTAGGGGGAGCTCAGTCTGGAATGCACTAGTGAGGTCCCCACACACATAGCAGTAGACGCCAACATGATGGCTGACAAGAATATAAGGACAAAGAGTCAGAAATGCATAAGAGAGCAAAGGGAGCTTTTAAGGAGAAAATCATTTTCTAATAACCAAATCAGGCGGAATATGTCTACAGGCTACTTTGCCACAGCTGGACTTTCCATCACTACCATCCATCTAGTGTCATGAACTGCTTTTATTTATTCATTCAGAAACTACCTGGTCATGTCACAACAAGTGTTTGCTAAAGGCTTACTAAGTGCCAGATTAATCGGCACATAAAAGCTACAGGAGAGAGCTCCTACCTCTCTCCAAGAATTTGGAAATAAGGTGGTTCTCTAAGAAGTGAGCTTAGTAAAATCCGTACACAATTCATGTGATTAACCACTGTGAAATAAAATGAATTGGCTGAAAATCTATAATGAGAGAATTGGTTTTCTGTGTGGCATGTAAATGGGAGGAGAACACCCCAGTCAGGCCAGTGCCAGCAATCATCCTGCCCAAAATAATCAGTATACAGGCATGCTGATTTTACAGAGAAGCGTCTATGCCCTCAGTTAATAAGGTTCTACCTTCATGAGATGCAGCCACTCTCAATATGATGAGCCAAGTTCCCAGGCATCCAGCCTCAAAGTCAGGCTCTGAGTCATGGTAATTCACCTAGTAAATGCCACCTTGTGGTTACCTCTGTAATCAACTGGCCTTACCCATACCATATCTGCCTCCTTTCAATACACCAACAGCTGCTGGACAAGGTGCTAGGAAAATTGGGGAGAAAGATGGAAGTGTCCCGTCTGTAGAAAATTTATGGTCCCTAGGAAGGGTGGGTCAGCAGCTGAACAAAGGCAGTGCAGTATCACAGGATGCTGTGGAGGCATAACAGATGCACGTCTCACACAGGGCAGGTATTGGTATCCTGAAGGGGGTATCACCTGAGTTGGATTTTCAAAGAGGGTCATGATTGGCCAGTAAAATCAATGACGGAAGACATTCCAGGCAGCTAATATGGGATGAGCAAAGACAAACAGGCAAAAAAATATGTGGGGTGTTTTGGAAAGCTTAGGGAAGATGGGAATGACTGGGCCTTTGGTAAATGCAGAAGGGTGTGGGAGGTGTGTGAAGAAGAGACACAGTAGGGCACCAGGTCATGATGAGACTCATATATCAAGCTGAAGAATTTAAACTTAATCCTGAAATTAGGGGGCGGCACTGGAAGACTTTCAACAGGGTAAGGTCGCTTTCCAGCTAGTTGGTGAAATAGTACAAGATAAAACATGTACAAGACACATTAGCATGCGATAAAAGACACAGAAGTGGAAGCCAGGCACAGTGGTACATGTGTGTAGGCCCAGCTACTCAGGAGGCTGAAGTGGGAGGGTCACTTGAGCCCAAAAGTTTGAGGCTGCAGTGAGTTATAATCACACCAGTGCACTCCAGCTTGTGTGACGGAGAGACTCTGTCTCTAAAAAACCAAGCAAACAAACAAAAATGCAGAAGTAGCAGTGATGCAAAGATATAGAAATAGGGAGAGAAACTGTACACTGAGAATTAGAGGGGAGTTCCTCTAATTAATGTAGACTCTAAATTAAGTAGTAGAATCGAGTTTGCCTTGAGTAGTCAATGTACTAAGACTTGACCATAAAGGCATTTTACATGCAATGGACAGAAAGCCCCAGAGGTAGAAAAATATATGCTTGTATGATGAACACCAAATAAACCAGTAAATATGGATGAGAGGAGTCAAAGACGAAGCAGGAGCAATAAACTGGGAGCTCTCTGTGAAGCTGTAGGGAGTTTGGATTTTATTGGGCAAGTAATGGAGCATCATGGAAAGCCTAAGTTAGGGGTAGGGGAGGAAATATTCAAGGCAGCGATTTCTGACAAGTAGTCTAATGGTGATATACTGGATGAATTGAAGAGGAAAGAATGACTGGAGGTGGAAAGACCACTTAGGAGTCCGTTGCAATAATTCAGGCATGATGTGCTATAAGCCTCAACCAAGGTAATGGCAGAGAAGAGGCAAAGGATGAATGAAAGGAAGTTGACAGGGCTGTAGGCAGGAGGGAGAAGGCAGCACTAAATACCACTCTGAGGCCTCCCAGCCATGGATGACTTAGGAAAAGGATGGCCCCACTAGACCATAGAAATAGACCATTAAGAAGGAAGAACTGGATGTAGGGTGTTTTGATGAAGCCAAAGAAAGCATCTCGATGATTTGTATGTTTATAAGATGAGAAGACTAGAAAACATTTTTAAAAGTCAGAGAGGACAAGAGAGTTCAGAGGATACTGTGATCCAAATTAAGAAAGACAACAATTTTAAAGATGTCAAAATTGCAGAATAGTCAAAGGCAAAGAGAAGCAAAAAAGTCACTGGATTAAACAATGGGATCATCAGGAAACAGTAGGAAGAAGGCAAATAGCAGAGAAAAAGCAGTGTAGAAATTAAAGGAGAGGGTCGGTCAATTGTTTTAGAGAGAAATTTGGTCCTGAACGAAGGAGACTGCTAGCATACGAGTTTCGGGGAAAAAGAGAACCCAGAGGAAAGTTGACTGAGGACCCAAAATGTGTGTAGGAAGGGCGAGAGAGAACAGGTGGTGACAAGGAAAATATTTCAGACGTAAGAACAATGGTCCAGCTGATGATGGTCAGGAAGTAATGATAAATATCGGGCTAGTTATAAAAGAAGGGAGAGGCCCGGGCACAGTAGCTCATGCCTGTAATCCCAGCACTCTGGGAGGCCAAGGCGGACAGATCACCTGAGGTCAGGAGTTAGAGATACTGGCCAACATGGTGAAACCTCATCTCTATTAAAAATACAAAAATTAGCTGGGCGTGGTGGCTCAATCCTGTAATCTCAGCTACTCAGAAGGCTGAGGTAGGATAATCACCTGAACCCGGGAGGTGGAGGCTGCAGTAAGCCAAGATTGTGCCATTGCACTCCAGCCTGGGCAACAAGATGGAAACTCCGTCTCACAAAGAAAAAAAAAAAAAGAAGGTCAAGAGCATGTGGCTTACAAACAAAAGGAAAGAATTAGTGAAAATAGACTTTTAATGTGGAGACATTTAAAAGAACTAAATATATACCTATGAAGAACTTAGAACAGTGCTTGGAGTATAGTTAGGACTCAATACATTCTAGCTACCATAATTATCATTACTGAGAGATGGTGATTAAGTCTTATGAAAATTTTTGATTTTAAAACAATCAACAAATTCTATACTTGAATTCTTCGAGGTTAAATAATCCTCATTTTCAATTGACTAGTAAAATACTCATTTTTTTTCTTAATTTATAATATAAATAAAATGTTTCATATGATAGAATAAAAACATTTTATTGGCTCTGAAATAGTTCACTCTAATCTGAGGTGTTATTAATCTATAAATTTAAAAATACATTGGCCTTGCTTGAATAATGGTATTTAATAATGTTATATTTTTCTGCTTTAATAATTAAATTATTCAGTGTTTGCCATGGTTTCTTAGAAAACAAGAGATTGTCACTGAGACACGTTTGAAAGTTGAGTGCAACTGAACACCTCTTGTAGGTGAATCACCTGAAGTCAGGAGTTTGAGACCAGCCTGGCCAACATGGCAAAACCGCATCTCTAATAAAAACACAAAAATTAGCCAGGTGTGATGGTGCATGCCTGTAATCCAAGCTACTCTGAAGGCTAAGACAGGAGAATCATTTGAACCCAGGAAGTGGAGGTTGTAATGAGCTGAGATCACACGACTGCACTCCAGCCTGGATGACAGAGCGAGACTCCATTTCAAAAAAAATAAAGAAAAAAAACCCTCTTGCTTGTTATTCTTAAGCTTTAATTATAATTAATTCACTGTGGAAATGCTGATTTTAAAAATTTCAACTACATCCAAAATGTCAGTACTGCTGGAAAAATAAATAAATAAAAAGAAATACAAATTTTAACAAGAAAAAATTTTAAAACACTGAGAACCCAGTGAGAAGCCAAAATGTAGAATGCATTAAGGCTGGTTTCTGGTATTCATCAATCTTTTCTATTAAAGTAAAATACCCAAACATATTAAATTTGAATTATTCATAAATGTTAAGTGTCTGTGAACTTCTTCCTTTTTTTCTGTATATTCAAATGATTTTTTACTTATAAAATAATTGTAATTGTATTTTGTAAATTGTTGCAAAAAGGCCTTGCTTTTTTTAAAGGTGAATATTTTTGTTCAGGAAGCAGGGAGGTCTGCAGCAAATGAAATATGAGGGTTTTTCTCCTTTTTTAAAAAAAACACAGTTGGTTGCCAGTTACCGTGTGATTTTTTTGCGGCTGGGACAATGACCTTCCCTGCATCCACAGGAGCCCTTCGAGGGAGCTGGCCACTCTGCCTCCCAGTCACCATGAGGCTTGTTATTAAGCTACTGTGTATGTCTGTGCCTTTTGTAATGTGGACCTGCTGTCCATAAGGTAACAAACTAAGGCTGTCACAGATGCACACTAGGGTTTGCAAGTTAAAATTTAATCCTGGTCTTAGACATAGAAGTTATTTTTAAATTTAAGTGACACATGCTGCACAACAAACCCCAGGTTCTAGCTTTCACTCTACTTTTGCAGTTAACTACATGCAGTCAAAATTTAAAGGTGGCAAAGGCCAGCGGATCAAATCCATGACATTTTCAAACAGATGAATTTTATCACTTACAATGTCAAATGCAAAGAGTGTATCAAAGAAAGAGTAGATTAATACAGGCATTCCTGTATTTTTATTACTGATGTAGGAATACTCCCTAATGGTGAAAAGCCATTGCCACCATCTCTGGCTCCCAGTAGTATCTGTGACACACCTCCAGAGATGAAACTCCTCCACTTTCCAGATGGAATCCTTGCTTTCCTCCCCACTCTGGCAGCTATCCTTACAAAATCGTCTCCACCTCTTCCCCCAACTCCTAGCCCTGTTGCAGCCTAAAAGATAGAGACTTTGCCCCAATGTGCCTGAGAGGAAGAAGGCACCATTTGCCCACAGAAAGGAGAAGTGATGTTCTTTGTGTAATATATTAGGTGAAGTGCAGGTTATAGAGGTTTTCCTGCGAAGCCTTTTGTAAGAGTCCAAACAGAACAGTTTTTCAAGCTTAACATTGTTAATATTTTGGACTGGATGATTCTTTGTTGTGGGCTGTCCTGTGCCAATGTGCCATGCTTAGCAGCATCCCTGTCATCTACCCACTAGATGCCAATAGCACCCCATCCCAGTTGTGACAACCAGACATGTCTCTAAACATTGTCAGATGTCCTGGGGGGTAGGGGTGGGGTGGGGACAAAATCAGCACCAGTTGATAAATATGTAATGGAGAATATTTATATTCAAGAAATTGCTTTTAGTTGGCATAAAGAAAGGCTTAAAGAAAATCTATCCAAGCATACTTAGTAAAATGCAATAATCTCAAATTTTAGTTAGACCAGAAATAATTGAGTGATCCTTTAACTAGGAGGTAATAAGACAGAAGTTTGGAACATAGGCTTTGAAATCTATGTCAACATACATTGACTGACTAGCTCTGTGATCTTGGCAATCTATTTAATGCCTCTTTCCTTAGGGCCCTTACCTAAAATGTAAGGATAACTAGTAGTTTCCACCTATCTCACAGGGTTATTGTGATAATTAAATGACATAATGTATACAATGTGCTCAGCACAGTACCTGACATGAGTAAGCCTTCTCCAGGTCCTTGAACGTGTTCAGAGCATTCACTCTCAGATGTTCCATGTGCCCAGAACACATTTCTCCCTCCTCTTGGTCTCCCTGGCTCCTTCTCATCCTCAATATCTCAACTTAAGTAATTCCTCTAAAGGTCTCTCTGTCTAATCTCCCGACAGCCAATCTCTATTGTGATGATCAGGCATAGCACATTTGTAATACTCACCTTCTCTTACAACTTTTTATGTTTCCCTTACTATAAGTTCTATAAAGGCCAGAATCATGTTTGTTTATTCAATACTGTGTCCTCCACACCTAGCACGGTGGCTGGCCCAGAGTAGGGGCTCAACAAATATAACTATATGAACGAATGAATGAAGGAATGACACACAGGCTTTTATTACATTATCATCATCATCATAATCATCAATGTTTGTACTAAGCAAGTTAACTACTCTCCTGTTTACTAAAAATATTTACTTTTTAAATTTTAAGGTCAAAATGTCACAATAGTAATAATGTATGAAATAATTACAATAGATCATTTGGTTGAGCATCAACAGTCAAGCCTGCAGAGTTGTATAAAGCCTAACATTTACAGAATTACACAGAGCTGGGCAGCCAATCATCCTGGGAGATCCTCACAGTATGAATGACTTCGAAGACCTCCTTGTAGGAGAGTGGCCCTGGCAGTTCTCTCGCTGTGCCTTGGGAGCCCTGGCTACCACGCTGTGAGTGACACTCGGATCCTCCTCTAGGCCCATTGGGTCAGCCCTCTTTGTAGACTCTGGAAGAAGGAGTACTAGCTTTGTTGCTGGTTCACTAGCAAAGCAACATTTTGTCTTGAAATCAAACCACAGTTAAAGTATATTTGCTTTAAAATAAAGGAAGCAATATTAAAGAAATATTCAGAGAGAAGACCAATGCAGGGATAGGGCCACTGATACTTGGAACACAAAATAAAATTTTGTGTTAATAAATTTTTTAACATTATTTTTCATACTCTGTTAAGGGGAAAAATGTTGAATTGATAAAGAAATAAATTCTGATGACAACAATCTGAACTTTGAGGTGGCCAAAAAGATCCCAAGAGCCATTTAATTTTACCCAGCTATTTAAACTATGTCCAAGTTTTCAAAATACCCCTTTTTAAAAAGTGACTTTTTTTTAAGTCATGGATAAAGATGGAAAATGAGGAACACCTGTAGACCTTAATTTGAGGCTGTGGCAGACTCTGCAAAGTGCTGAAAAATGCTGTTTGACACCAAGACAAGATACCAAAGTGGATCATTAAAGGGACAGTGTGAGTTAGGACTAACCACACTATCAGTGCATTCAGTATGCGTTCAGACTAACCTCAAATTAGAAATGTAGCCGACATCATGTATCTGGGTTTTGGCAAAAAGGCTTTGATAAAGAGTCTCATGATATTCTTTGAAAAAGGATACAGACACATGGGCTGAATGATATGAACACTTTCTTTAAGAGAGCTTTCTATGTAACTGAAGAATCACACAAAATGCAACCATGTCCATCTGAGAGCATGTTCTAGTGCTTAGCGCTGCGTTGCTGTCCTATGCATTTTTGGCACCTTTAATGGAAATAAATCTTCTAAAACAAAGCTTGGCAAAAATAAAAAAATCTGTAGCCAGATGGCAAATATCTTACATACAGCTTCCATCACATGTTTTCTTGAAAAAAAATTGTAAATTTTACAATCATTCTTCGCTCAAGGGCTATATAAAACTGAGAGCAAATCATATTTCCCATGGGACATAGTTTGCCATCCCCTGTTCAAGGATGTATCAAAGTTGAGGACATGAGGGAGAATAAATATATTGCTTGACAGGATAGGATCTATACAGACATCATGAGGTTCATGGCACATTAGAACTGGAAGGGTCCTGAAACCTAGAGATCATCTGGACAAAGACCTCCTGATCTATTCACTGGTCAAACTGGGACATCCGGGGATTATGGGCTGGCAGAAATATATTTTAAAAAATGCATGGGCTTCTATTTGAAATCCCAAACTCCTAATTATATGAAAACGAGGTTGCTGCTTATGACTTGACAGCCGAAGCAGTGAAGAATGGCATGTTAGCAGAGTCAGCCAAATATGGGTCCAGAGTGTGATGTGGTCCTAAACTCCAGTATCCAGAATAAGACAGCACCTTTCAACTGCTTGCCCTGGAGTATCATGGCAGTAGTCACTGTTATAATATGTGAGGAAGGCTGAAGAAATTGGAGGTGTTTAAACTGGAGGATGTGAATAACAGGATTTTAGAAACTGCAGAGCACAATAATGCTATATGAGCCAAGAATGAGCTGGTTCTTATTGTAAGCCTTGACTGGGAGAGCAGGCGGCAGGGGAGAGAAGTGATGGTGACAGCTGCCTACAGTGCCAATGGCTGCTGGGACACTGGATAGAATGTATTCATGTGCTTAATTCTCTCTTTAAGTCAAACAGCACAAAATATTTAGTCAGTAAAAGGGTCTATTCATTTTTTCTCGAGCAATAGTCCAACATCTCAGGTAAAAGGCTGTTAAGGAAAGAAATACTATCATTATGACCAATCAAACTGTGTGGTCCCAGATGGAAACTGGGGAACTCCACGCTTACACTATGCTTAACTCTTTCTTCCCTTATCTTTCCTAAGTCTAACTTTGCCCTCTGTAGATAAGACACATCAACTCCTACTAAATTTGCTCCTTTTTGTATATGACAATCCTTGAGATATTTGAAGACATACGCTCCCTAAATCTTTGCTGCTTCGGGAAACATCACTAATTTCTTCTACAGTTCATTAAGTCTCACACATGCCATAGTTTTCAGACTGCCACATCCTATGAGATCAATTCAGAGTTTAAAATATTATTTTTATATGTAAGGTTCCATTTGATCCTGTGGAGGCAGGGAAAGTTTCATTCTCATTCTGTCTTTCTCTCTCTCTCTCTCTCTCTCTCTCTCTCTCTCTCTCTCTAGATAATGAGAGAGAGAGAGAGAGAGTGCATTAGGCAGGCAAGTCAACTGAACAAAGTCCAGGAAATTTGCATTACTTGTCTGACACATAGAGTTAGAGAGTGTGTCAGGTCCAGGATTATTACCAAGTCTTTTGAGTTCTAAGACCATGCTCTCCCAGATCCTGTATTAAAGGCTACACAGTTTAAAGGGACTCACTTAGTGTGGTTTGAAATATGGTAATAGAATCTTCAGCAGCACATACCTCAGGGTAAATGTGCTAAATCATCCTGAGTAGAAACAATATAAGAAACAGGATGGGGGGACAAAATGACCAATGTGGGCATCTTTTCTCCAGTTCAAATCACCTTGGTTCTTTTACCCTCTATTCTATTTCAATCCATCACGAAATTTCTAGAGACACTCCTAAGAGGTAATAATATTTACCAAATAAAACTTTAGAGATATCAAGTTCATACCATCCCAAATTCATTTCTACAGACCTGTATTTGAAGCTGGAATTGTGGGTGAACAGTTCTCCTTGGCACATGTTTCCATCATGGAAGTTAAAGTCATGGTAGGCACTTGATGACTGCCTAAGAAAACACAAAGGAAAATATGACATAGAGTCAAATATGCACAGGATGAAAAATGAACCTACAGTTCTAAAGACATGTAAATTAAAAGTATACGTACTACAACTTAGCTGTGTTTCTAACGTCCTAGGAAGTTAGTATGAAACACTGAACACAGTTTTGCCTATTGAAGCAATTTTGTAAATGGAGAATAGGTTCATAGGCCTACCCACTAAAAGCCTTTTATAACTTTTTTAAAGTGGCTGAGATAAAGTATTAATACTTTAGACCTTTACTACCATTTGTAATAATGTTTCTATCGGCAAACTCATTCAGGTTCTGATTTGGGATGCCAGGAATGTATTCCCCTCAATGTGGTTGGCAGTCCCTGAGCCCTAAGCTGCTGGTTCCTATAGCTGAGACAGGGACTGCTGGTGGTAGTGGTTCTAACAGTCAGGTATAGGCTCCAGGGAACAGGGCATCAAATGCCTTGGGGAGCAAGAATTTTCTGCCAGATCTGTGTTCAGGATCTTCTATTCTTCCATAGTCCCCAGGAATCCATCTCTTTCCTGGCTCACCACCTATTTTCCTGACCCAGAATAGAATACAAAACAGTCACCCTCCTATTTGTATGAAACAATGTTTCATTTTTTAAAAAATGTTGTTTTTGTTAGCAACAAATATGAAGTAAAGAGATTCCTCTCAAACTTATTTTTCACATAGAGCCGTCAAGGGAAGTCTTCATGATGCAGAGACAGGGGTGGGTCTAGTTGTACCTACAAAGGGCTGTGGCAGTACTGAAGTACATTTCCAAGCAACACCACACCATGGTTACCCTGACTCTGACTCATTACCTGAGATGGGGTAGAAATGGCAAAGGAAAGCTGGAGCTTGTTGGAAACATGATGATGAGGAGGAGGAGGCAGAGTGAGGCTGGGGTTGTCAGCCACACAAACACAGGAGCTAACAGCTGACGTCCTCTCCAGAAAGGGTCCACAGATTTACCTCATCCCCTGAGGGTGGCCACATTCCCATTAGCCCTGACTTATGGGTGGGTGGGTGTGGGGGGTCAGAAAGTGAGAGGAGAGGAGTGTGTCCTAAGCATCCTTCTAGGCTCCAGAGGCCCAGAGCTGAGGCCTGGGAGAGCAATAGTTAACTAGACGACATAGAGAGATACAGACACAATTATCATTGAACAGAGAGAGTGAAATACAGGTTATTTTTTAATGTAGGGCATTAGAGGAAGAAGAAGTTAATTATATGAGGAAAAAATCACCCAGAAAGCTTTTTGGAAACAGGTCCATCTAAAGGAGTCATAGGACTTAGATTCAGCAAGATAAGGCAGGGAGCAAAGGGGATGATTCCAGGTGCAATGTGTCTGACAAAAGGCGCAGAGGCCAACAAGGCATGGACCAGACAGAGTGACCAGAGCTACTGACCACCGCTTTGAACCAAGAACCCCACAGCCACTGCAGATCCTAAGGCTGTGAATCAATGAGAGACAGTGAGAGCTGTGGTTGGAATGAGGAATTTGGGCAGGCAGAAGAGAGGCAGCAGGTAGGGGAAGCTGCATAGGCAGCTCTTGCAGAATTCTGGGTGAGTGGAAATGAAGGTGAGTAACAGGAGGGTGGTCCTGAAATGGGGAAGAAGGACAGGTGTGAGCAAGAGAAACTGTCACCTCCGCTTCTCAACAGATACTTCCCTCTAAGTTCCTAGACTTTTCTAAGACATCAATTTCCTGAAAATTGCTCAAGTGGTGGTTACTTCATCTATCAAGCCAGATTCCTCTGGTCCTACAGGCAGAATCTGTGTTTCCAATGCCATTTGCTAATTACCCATCCTCTACTCTCATGGGAGCCTGTGATGGCTTCACCATTCAGCTTTAGAACTCTCAAGCTCCCCTCGTTGCTCCCATCAACTGGTTTTCTGATCTTTCCTTCTCATTTGCTGAAGAGTTGCATACTTCTCTGCACGCCAAATTTCACTGGCTACCTAGAGGTATCCTCAACAATGTCACTCAATACGTAGTCAACTTTGTGAGCAAACAGTGTCCAATACATGAAAGAACAAGCTTTGTGCTATGCATCAATAGAGACAATATATGGCATTAGAAATGAAATTTAAGATATTATGAAAACAAGAGTGTTTTTCCTAGGGCATCATGTCGTGTATGATATCAATTTACGAAACAAACACTCTTAATCTATGAATAAGGGTTTAACTTTGTTAACTGTTCCCATATTCTGGGTTTTCATAGTATTTATAAAAGCTTTATTTAACAGCATTCTATATGAATGTGCATAAATATTTTTTAGTAAAGAGTTTGAAATTTCTGGTCTACTGTTGCCCATTTTTTAAAAAGCAAAAAAAAAAAAAAGAAGGTATTTTAANAAGGAAAATATTTATATGCATAACACAATGATAATCAAATTACTATTTTTTAGATGATTTATAGGAAAAATCTATAGAGACAGAACATAAAATTGTGGTTACCAGGGGTCAGATTTGGGGAGTAGATAGTGACTGCTTCCCAGGCATAAGTTTTCATTTTTTTCCTTAGTTAATGTAACTAATGTAGAGGTTTTGGGGAGCAGATGGCTTATATATACATACACACACACATACATATACACAAACACAGGTCCCTATATTTATACCTGCAAAACTCTAGAAAAACACGTGAGGAAGAAAACAAGAAAGACAGTAACAGTAAGTATTTTATATTCTTGTGAATAAAAACTAATATCTAGGTATAAAATTTAGGATAGTCTTAAGTTAAATAACTTCCAGTCCACATAGATGATGTTTCCATTCTGTGCTTTGATGACTGAGACTTACTAATAGACCTAAATACCATTTATTTATCCCATAATCTGAGATACTACTATATATCATCAATTTAGTAATTAAGAAATGTTTGTTAAAGGCAAGAGAGAATATCATTTGCAAGGCATCACTAATTAAATCCTGGTTTTAAATTCAATGGTTTGAGGAGACAGAGTTTCATTGTTTGGTTTCTATTTTCTACAACTCATAGCCAGCAGAATCACCCAGAGAAACCATTAGCAAAGTACAGAACTACCCAGTGCAAAGTGATTTCTACCCAGCAAAGCAGGGGAGGAAGAAAAAGACATAATACACTTCAGAAGCTTAACCAAAACAACAAAAGGTAGGAAAGGGGGAAAAACACTTTAGAAAGCACAATAAATAAAAAATTCAAAATAACACAGAGAGAATAAACCCTAACACCACAGGAATCACACTGATTATAAATGGATGGTGTCTAACCAGTCAACAACAAAAATAACGATAGTATGTAAACTCTGAAAGTCACACACTGATAGATTTGGTCCATTAATCACAATATTTTGAGCATGTCTTCCTCCTATTGCTCAATATTTTGAGCAAATTTCTTATGATCTGATGGTTTCAAATCAAAGCATTTATCATTTTCAATTATTTAAGTATAATATGATATACTGTGATCAAACATGTATGGAATAATGATTGTGAATGATGCTAGCTGTTGTTTTGGGGAGACAGGGAAATGAGGAGGAAAAGGATTCCAAAGTTATTATCCTGCCCTGAAGTTGTTGACTGTCTTTTGCAATATTGTTAGCTTTATTGAAACTTTCTTACTGAGACTAATTGGGATGATGTTTCTTGTATAAATATTTCCCTATACACATTGACAGCTAATATACAGTCTAAGAGTACTTCACATTCCTGACTCTTAGTAGTGATCAAAAACATGTTCTCAAAGGAATGAAAGAAAACATTTCCTGTATTCGTGTTTATCTGTAATCCCGTTAACAAGCTATGCACAAGTCACATCTGCCATCAGAGAAACCTCGTTTAGTGGTAATAGCAATACCTGTAACAGGAGTTCGGTTTTTCAGCCTATCCACTTCCATAGTGAAGTCATCTTTCAAGAAAAGGAACCCAATAATGGAAAACAGGTAGACAAGGATGAGAGCCAGGACTGCAGTTAGAATAATAGAGCGGCCATTTCGTGTGACACTTTTTATGACATTCAGCAGAGTCTCTTCTCTGTACACCAAATCAAAAAGCTACAAAAATAAAGAAAACATGAATAAGAAAAAAAGGTGCTGGAGGAAAAAGGTAAACAAACATAATTACAAATATAAATCCAAGCCATTCTAGTTTATATGTAAAGAAATAACCAAACCACCTTAAAAATGAACCAAAGTATTTATTTCTTCTTCAGCTGGAATGTATTAATAAACTGTTTTTCTGGAAAGATACATCTAGCACAACATGTAATATGCATCTGTTGGTTTCATAACCAGCATAATATCAATTTATTAAAACATTATAAAAATTGCCTAGTTTTACATTTGAATTTAGAAAACTTACATTGTACTTTATCAGCTTAGCTACGTATTCTTTATTTTTGGTCTTACTGATATTCCGCAGTTACTTCTGGAATATGTAAAATGGCTAAAGTGAGAATGCTGAATTAGGTCCTCCTAAGTGATGAATAATTGACAAATTCATTAAATGTATTATTTAATCAAGGGATTAGAGGTGAAATTATAAAAACAGTTTTATGAGCTTGATGCAATGAAAAAACCATGAAATTTAAAAATATTTGGGAAATACAAACATCCTTCCTTAGTAACAAGGTATGATGAGGAAAAAAACCTATTACTTTAGTATATGCTTTTGTAAAAGGAAGTATAAACAAACATATAATATGCAATTTTGCTAATCAACTTTAATAGGTTACTACCTCTTTTGTCTTTTGTAGTAGAAAATCTATTCACTAGTCAAGGTATGTGTTTGCAATCTGTAGCTGACACTAAGGACAATTTTATTTATTGCTACATTATAAAGTTGAAATTATACATCGGCAAGTACATGTTTTATTATTAAAATCTGGTTAAATGTAATAAAATCACATTCACTTTTAAAAAGGTCTAAATATCTGTTTGGAAATGAATAGCGTTTTAAAAATTGGAATGATTGGGGCTTGTCTTCTATCTGTGGGCAGTAATTAGGGTTTCTGAACTGGCTGGAATGATCAATTATGTGTCATATACCCTTTCAGGCCCTTTGTTCTATTTTTTTTCCTGAGTGCTGAGGGTTAGACACTTACTGTCCAATTTAATTATAGTCTTGCTATCTAGATATTAACTTGTTTGCTCATCTTAGGAAACTGCTATTTTATGATGGTTAAATTTTTTTAAAATCTATTTTGCTGTCTATCTCATGGAAGGAGCAGACAGCGTTAGAAATAAAGTCAATATTATTCAGCACAGAGAAATTAACTAATGTACATTCAACTTCCAAATTGTCGACACTGTGGCTTATTAAATTTACTTAAGCTGTAAGTTGATGTAGTCAAGATTTTTCTTTAACTCAGTAGGGGTATAAAGAAAAAATCTGGCAACGTGCTGAGGTCAGCTCTCGAGAAAGTTTATAGCTTTCAGAAGCTCCTGGGATGCTAGTTAAAAATGCATATTCCTGAGTTCCATTTTAGGCCCATGGAATCAGAGTTTTGCGAAAGCTATTGATATTGGACAGGCTGATAGCTCTTTCCATTAGTTTCTGAAAAGAAAATCTAGAGTGTGGTTTTTACTACTCTGAATAAAGGACCAACAATTGTGGGTACAACAGGGAATTCATATTCAAATATCTTTTCAAATACAAAAAAATATTTTAAAAATATGCTTACATATCTTTTTTTGGTATTAGATACATTACTATTTTCTTGTAGGATTAAACATCAAAATGGACTATATTCTTTTCAGAACCAACCCAATAAAAACAAACTACCATCAATATGGTAAGATTTGAAAGATAAAAGACCAGAGGAAAATAAAATTAGAAAAGGGAGTTAATAAAAACATAAACATTTATGTACATCATTTTGCAAGTTTTTCATATTATCTGATATGGTTTGGCTCTGTGTCCCCACCCAAATCTCATCTCGAATTGTAATCACCATGTATCAGGGAAGGACCTGGTGGGAGGTGATTGGATGATGGGGTGGTTCCCTCCTGCTGTTCTTGAGAGAGTAAGGGAGTTCTCCAGAGATCTGATGGTTTTAAAAGTGGCAGTTTCCTCTGTGATCCTCTCTCTCTCCTGCCACCATGTAAGACATGCCTTGCTTCCCCTTTGCCTTCCGTCATGATTGTAAGTTTCCTGAGGCCTCCCCAGCCATGTAAGTCAATTAAACATCTTTTGTTTATAAGTTACTCAGACTCAGGTAGTATCTTTATAGCAGTGTGAGAACAGACTGATACATTATCTGTTTAATGGATCTTGATATTCCTGGTCTCCCATACTAACCCTATCCATTTTATAAACAAGAAATTTAAAGCACAAAATTATATAAGCTCATCAAATTGTATATATTAAATGGGTACAGCTTTCTGTACGTCAATTATACTTCAGTAAAGTGGTTTAAAAATTATAGAATATCACATGTCAGTCAGGTAAAAGTGCTGGGTATAATAGGACTTGACCATGACAGGTTAAAAAAATGGACTTATTCTGGTGAATCAGGACAGAAAGAAGATTCATTTAGATTGTTATAACAGAAAAAATTATCTATTGCTGAATAATCTAACTGAACCACCTACAAGTTTATATGATAGTATAATAGACAAATCTCTTCACTGTGGCTCTTTCAAGTGTTTGAGGGTATATGGAAAATTGGCCTCATTTCAGTCTTCTCAAATGGGTGTGCTAGAGAACAAGGAGACAGGAGGTGCTGGATTTATCCCTCATGACTCAGGCAAACTCCTCAACAAAATGTTTTTAGATCTTTAACTTGTGTTCAGGAATCATCTTATCGAACAATACTCTCTACTGCATGCCAACTATGAACCAGAAATATAAATAAATTGTTCCTATTGCATCATGATGGTAACCTGATAGTGCTTTTTAAGTTTCAAAACATTGTCACATATTTGTGTTCACTCCTCTCCTGGTTTATGGCTATAAAGCAGTACATATGTAGGAAGGTAAATCAGAATTTCAAAGAAAAGCAATCTTTAGAAAAAAATCGGAAAGAGTCACTTAATGAGCTAAATATATGTAGAGAAGTTTAACAGCAATGACATATTAAACCGAAAACCATAAGATTGCTCTTAAAAGAACTGATTGTCCTTTTTGCTATAATGTTTTTTATCTCCCTCATTTTACTTATATGCCATTCTAAAGGTACACATAATTTCTGATATTATAAATAAAATACAATGATTTCAGTACCACAGAAAATATACTCCTGTTTTGCCTCCCACACTCTGTAGGAGAATCTTTAAATGTAAAGGAAAATATTAGTTGGATGAAAGCAAAAGCAGCCCTTGTCATGTGAAGCCTGGGTCAAGAGGTGGGGTGATTGGTTGCTTCTCAGAGAGGAAATAAAGAACTCCATCACCTGTGTGGTTACCCAAAGAAAAAAGGCTACAAATGATAATAATTCATGCTTTTCCTAGGAAATTCTAAAAATAACATAATTTGTCCTAAATGTCAGGCTTTGCTTAAAAAAATATCAAAGGAAGAGGCATAAGAAGCAGCAGCATTGTGTATTTTTTCAGGAGTGATTGTCCACATAGAGATGTACTCACCAGGAAGCTATAGAAGAATTCATGGACAAAAAGGCCCAGCATGCAAACCAGGACATATGCCACGTGATAGAGAAAGGCCATATCCAGGATGACTGCTCGGTACCCACGGGTGAACGTGCCACGATTTCCAACAAAACTCACCAGAAATACAATTTTATTACAAAGCTGAAGGGAGGAAAGGATTAGAGATTACTGTCTTATTTATCCTGAAACTCACATGGATGAAAACTATTATTCATAAAGTCCATGACTTTTTGACATGGATGAAACTATTATTCATTAAAATCTATGACTTTATGACATGGATGAAAACTATTATTCATAAGGTCCATGACTTTTTTTTCACAATTTCTCATTTTGTAGTTTTTCAGCATTGCTTACAAATTTGCATGTAAACATAATACATGCAAAACTTGCATATTTTGTGGTTCTAAGAAGAGAGAGAATGATTAAGAAACAATGCAGTCAAGACAAGCCTGGATTTAAATCTTGGTCCTTCCATTACTGTTATGTGACCTAGTTCATATAACTTTGGCCTTGACGATTTCTTCTGAAAAACCGGAATAAAAGAATTTCCACCACATAGAACCTCTCAGAAGAATTAATGATATAATGTACTTGAAGCCCTTAATATAATGACTCCTAAAAATATTACTTGTATTACATTTTTTAGATTAAAAGTAATATATAAAATGTTTTATGATGTAAATATAACAGAAAAATATATTTTCAGGAAATATCCAGAGATCTGTTCTTGATTTTGTGTTTTTATCCTGGATTTTTCCCACTATTTTAAGCAAGTAAGTGATTAAAATTATTTTTCCATTTAATTTACTTTATATACACAGAAAATATAAAAATACTTATATACTTGAGTTAAAATAAATATAGCACATACGTATTTTTTCTAATAATAATTCAATCAACATTTTGGAGTGTTTATAATGCTTCTGACCATGTAGAGTATTTATATTCAAACTACATTTTATATTGCCTTTTGTGGCATAATTTTGGAATGTAGAAATGTATACTGAGATCATTTGTCAATAACAACGATCTGTGTGCACTGATTTATAAACTTAGCACCATCTATTTGGTTCTAGAATCACTGCAGTATTTACAAACTGAGAGCCAATTTTGAGTCTTAGTCATCAAGGAAAGAATTACAGATTTCAGAGGTTTACAGTTTGCTCTTCCTAATCATTCTGAGTTCTTTAGGTTATCTAATGGAACCATACTTGTCTTTAAATGTCCAATCCTAACTTTGGAAAAACAGGTTGCTCTTTGCAACATTGTTGATTTATTCAATATATATTAACAAATCATGGAATGACTTTTAAATAATGTAAGAAGGACCATAACACTTTGAAGTAGATGCAAAATTTGAGGGATTAGAAAGCCTTTCCCTTTCAATTTCTGAAGTTCAAATTAATACAAATGAAGTGAGAAATGGGTTACTATTACATATTTTGAAGAGCCAAACATATTAACAACATAGCAATTAAAAAGGCTAAGCCTTTCCTAAATTTCTCCCCTGCTGATTAAGTATCCTCTCAATAATCGATGTTATCACTTCATTCATGTCTTACTTCACTGTTTAGTGTTTCATCGTCAATATTTTATGTTGTTATTAAATATAGCTGTAGCATAATGGATGTCTTTATATTTTCTGCCCAAGAGCAGTTTTAATATTATAAGAAGTTATTATTTTAAAACCCAGGAAATACAGAAAAATGCTAATCTATATGATGTATTTAACAATAAACACCCCTGAAAATGGTAAAAAAGAGAGTGTCCAGAGAAGTAATATTCAGTAATTATTTAAATTGTTTTGAATGCCATTATTTAAATGCATACTATTTATCTTGATTTACCCACTAGAGTTCATCAATATGAAAT
This sequence comes from Cebus imitator, assembly GCF_001604975.1. Classification (NCBI taxonomy): domain Eukaryota; kingdom Metazoa; phylum Chordata; class Mammalia; order Primates; family Cebidae; genus Cebus; species Cebus imitator. Next base: position 895,008 of record NW_016107682.1, read on the forward strand.
AGAAATAAGTTCTATAAACATAAAATTAATAACTGGAATCATGAGTTTTCAGGGGGACAAATGATATGTTTAAGATACATTGTTTATATGATCTCTGATTCTCTAAATTAAATCATAAAAATTATGCAGAAAAACTATAAGCTCCACATACTGAGGAAAAAAATACAGTATTTAAATTTGAATTTAAATTCTCAAAAAGAACAATATGTTTCATTTCTCAAATAATGTAAAAACAAGACTACATTTCTTCCTAAAAGATACTCCACCATTTCACCTGAAAAATAAGAATTTCCCTTATTTGTTTTCAGGTTTGGGGTTTTATTTTTGAACCTGGATCTAAAGCTTGATGAATAGATTCCTGTTCTCTTCACTAAGTCTTGACTTGGAGTGGGGTTGATACTGACAGTGGCATCTACTTATTTCTTTTGAGATCAAAAACAGGGAACTTGTGTCCTTTTTTTCAGAGTGTTCATATGAAGGGGAAATACAGGCAATAATAAATGATTTGGGTGGGAAAGAAGTTGAGCTACGAATTCTCCTTTCTTCATGAAACTTACAAATTGGTTTCATACAGCATTTTCCATGGAAGCTTGGAATATTTATGCCAAGAATGAGCAAGTTGCTAAAACATTCTCCCTTTTCACATTATGAAAAAGTTGGCATCATCTAACCAGTCCTTCATTTGTCAATACAATTTTAGCAAGGGTCAATGTGAGTGATGATATGTGGACAGTGTACCCAGGAAACAGGGCAAGATGGTCACAAAACTCTTCTGAGCTGGTACTAAGAGGTTCCTCAAGTCAACACACAAATACCAATTTGAAGGACCATAACTGTCTCATATATATATTTTTTCTTACTCTGTCTATTATTCAAAGCCACCCTTGACACAGTTTTTGTTGGGAATGAGGTGAATTGTGTGGTGGTGGGGAAAGGGTTAGAATTAAAACAGCATCAATGCAAGCTTTGGGACAGTCTTTAAAAAGTGATAATACACCATCCAAATGATTTATAAATAGATCTTCTAAAAGCAAAAGCAAAATTAAGGTTTGTTTGTTAATTAATGTATACTAAAATAAGTTCATTACATTTATTTAAATTTATTTAATTAAATTATCTATTTGATTATTTATGAAGTTAATTATTACTAATTATTTACTAAATAACAAGTTAAGTTACTAATTATTAACTAAATTATTAATGAATGTAGTTTATTTAATTAGTTAATAATTTAGTAAATAATTTATACAGTGTATATGAAAATACTTCATTGAATAACTTATTTAGCTAATAAATTATGTAACTAATAATGTAACTATTATTACTGAGTAATAATAAAATACTACTTTATTGAATAATTCAATTAATTAATTAATTAGATAATTTTAGTTGAATAAGTTATTCAATAAAGTAGTGTTTTCATATATACTTTATTGTTATGTCTTTGCATGACTTTTAACAGTACAGTACAGTGGAAAGACACTGGGTTAGAAGGTAGGTCATCTGGCTCATCAGAAGGCCAGTCTTGGCTCTGTCACTAATTTCTTGCTTTGGTAAATCCTTCTGGTGTATACAGGACTTTGTTTTCTAATATCTAAAATGAAATGCCTAGATGTGAACAATCCTTAAGCTCCCTTATAGCTGTAGAATTCTATGTGATATCCTTTAAATGTTACCATTTTATTTGATCACCGACCTTTATAGCTGCTTTATCTTTGCCTTTATACTATTTATTTGGTACTCTGTCCCTATCAAGAATTCTATCTCCATCTTACATTGTTCCTATGGGAAAACATGACCTATTTTATAGGAATAAATTGTAGAAAGAAAAAAGACTATGTACTTATTTATTGAAAAGTAAAACTGAATTTATGATTTAACACCATTACCATATTTTCATCAACCAGGTAAATTAACCTTCTTACTAAAAATGAGATGATTTGATTCAAAAATCTCCATTTCAGGGGCATTACACCTAAGGCAGAACAAGTTTCTAAGATCAATGTGGAAGGCAAAATTCGCATGCAGTCAAAATCACCCTGGAAATCTCTTAAATTGCTGACAAAACAGAACAGTAAGCACAGGTTATGTAAATGGTAGCATCTCTTACTAAATTCAGCTCATTCTAGTTTAATGCCAACACTGGACATTGGAGCAGTTTTCTGTTCCTGCAACTAGAAGTAGTTAGGGGCATTCAGTGACCATCTTATATGAAAACAGGTGTGCACACATGTGTGTGCGCACAGAGAAAAAGAGAGAGAAAATATGAGTTTTTACTCCTAATATATCATTTAATTTGTTTATATTAAATTAATATATGGTGGAACTCAACCTTACAAATTAGCAGTAACATGAGACCTCCCAGAAAGCTATCTACAAGTAAGCAACTAGGGACATTACTCTGTTAAATTTGAACACAGTGGCTCACTGTTAGTAGACTAGCTAGCTATCTGCTAAACTCCATTTGCTTCTTCTCTCTGCAAATGGTGAGATCAAGTTATTAAATGAATTATACATTTCCAGGTACTATTAGAAAGGAGAAATCATTGTAAATAAGAAGTTCAGAAGATACTAAAAGATCTTTTTCTGATATTTTAGTACATTGCTATTTATTAAAAATCTGAACAACAAAAATTAACAGAGTGGTTAAACAGATAATATAGCACCCAAATGTAGTTATTAAAATGAGGTTTTCAAATAAATTTAATGGCATGAAAAAATATTAAGTGACCCCAAATTTATAAAATGTGTGCTTATATTTGTCAGAATGTATTAATTTCCATTACCAATAACTAACAGTGCAGTGCAGAGGGAAGAACACTAGACCGGGTTGTAAGATGTGCTTTATAACCGAGAAAAAAAAAACTTGAATTTTTAAAAATATCTCCAATATTGTGATCACTTCTGTGACAAGGCAACCTAGTTGAAATCTAAACCAACTCCTAGTTTTAGAAATGAATAAAGACAATAAAAAGGAAGCACAATAATAAACAGAAACCAGTACTAAGTGGTCAGAAAGCAGGTTGAGGGTTTTCCTCCCACTTGATTCCTTTTCCAAAAAGAAGACTTTCTGCATTGGCTTAACATTGTGAAAGACAGAGTCCAGAAACAACTCTCTGTGAACCAAAATACAAATATTTTTATAATCATAACAAAAATGTTTTACAATTAAAGAATGCTGCATATATTTTTACAGATAGTTGGTAAACAGTTGCCATTGTTCCTATTCTATCATTATCACTGTTATTAACCTTTTCTAAATCTTTTCAACGTATCTCCTTAATAATCCAGTGAGGATAAATCAGGCTTTAATATCTTCCCTTCACTAATGAGAAGAATGAAATTCAGAGGCTTGCTGATTTGCCTAAAGTCTAGAACTCTGATGCTCATTAAGGCAAAACTGTCAGGTAGATGTCTTCTTTTGCTGTTCTTGTTTCTGATACCTATAGTTTTAGCACTTATAGTTTCACCTCTTACACAATGCAATCTTTTAAGTGTAAATCAAATTAATAAATGTACTAAAACTTAGGATACAAAACATGACTAATTGATGTTTTCCTGTATTTATTTCCCACCTCCTAGATAATGATAAACCGTAGATAGCTTTGTAGTGAACTTTTTTGTTTGTTTGTTTGTTTGTTTGTTTTGAGATGGTGTCTCGCTCTGTTGCCCAGGCTGGAGTGCAGTGGCACCATCTCAGCTCACCACAACCTCCACCTCCTGGGTTCAAGCAATTCTTCTGCTTTAGCCTCCCAAGTAGCTGGGACTACAGGCACAAGCTACTATGCCTAGCTAATTTTTGTTTTGTTTCTGAAACAGAATCTCACTTTGTCACCCAGGATGTAGTGTAGTGGCCTGATGTTGGCTCCCTGCAACCTCCACCTCCCAGGTTCAAGAGATTCTCTGGCCTTAGCCCCCCAAGTAGCTGGGATTACAGGTGTTCACCACTATACCCTACTAATTTTTGTATTTTTAATAGAGACGGGGTTTCACCATGTTGGCCAGGCTATTCACAAACTCCTGACCTCGCATGATCCACCCACCTCACCCTCCCAAAGTGCTGGGATTACAGCCATGAGCCACTGCACCCAGCAGTGAACTTGTTATGTTAAAAATGAAGGTAGATGATATTCACTACAACGTTTTTATTTTTTTATTTTTTGTGGAAATGAGGTCTCACTATGCTGACCAGACTGGTCTCAAATTCCTGTCCTCAAGTGATCCTCCCACCTCAGCCTCCCAAAGTATTGAGATTACAGGCAAAACCCATAGCACCCAACCTAAAACATTTTTGTTAATCCACGTAATATTAAAATTACAGATAAAATTTTTTCTATTAATATCAACAATATCAAAATGACAATTATTCCACTGAATGTGTTTGTCCCAAATGAAAGTTGTTTTTCTTGGGTCAAATACTCTGAGCTGGTAGACCATAATGTATCCTTTGACTGTGCAAACAGATGTTCTATGCTGTAAAGGCCATTAGAGTACCCACAGATTTATAAAATTAGTAAGGGAGAGATGGTGCATATCTGCATGTATGTTCTTTCTCATAAAGAAAGTGAAATATAAAACTTGCCTCTCTTATGAAGAGTCATTTGCTATAGTGGAATTATTTTCGCCAAACCAGGCAAAAGTTATCTTCCTATCCTGTCCCACAAGGGGGAAAAAAACTCCAAATGTTTTTGGTTTCCCTCAATAGACATTAGAATGGTATGCCTTATCTCTTTATATATTCTTGGTCCAAAAACAAAGGAAATGCAAATTGGTGAGTATGACACATCAGCTTCTGGATGGCAAGAACCATTTCCTTTATCGTCTTGGTATTTTTAGTGTCTATTATATAACAGAGACCCAGTAAATGGTTATTATTTTTGGCCTAACTCTAGCTATTATTTCATTTTGTCATATTTGGATTTTTTTTTCACTTGGATTCATGTCTTCCTGAGGGCCAGTTACCAGTTTATAAATATTATTTGTTTCTTCAAATAATATAGTTCGATATGCAATGTATGTTTTTTTTTTTTAAGTCAAACGCATAGGCTTAGAAAAATTTAGACAAATTCATGACTATTTTCTAATTTGCTTGGTTGTAATACTGTAAAATTACCTTATTTGCAAGGCATTGAAAGTACATGTTCAGTTCATGTAAACACTTTCTGAATGTTTCAATGCCAGCTGTTAAAGTAGAGAAACATGGAACTGGGAAGGAGTAAGGCAGGTAGGATTAAATTTATAAATGTGACAACTTCTGTCCTCAAGAAACTTACAGAATATTTGGTCCTTTACAAAATTCTTTTCTGATAGATTTCTTCGTAGGTATAGTACACTTCCCTTTATTGAAATGATTGAGGATAACCGGTAGTTTGGTTGCCTGAATGTTCTAGCTAATTGGGAGCTGTCAAATACATCATGTCTAATTTTTGAAGAGTTGTAAATATTTGTTACATATTTATGTGCAAGCCACTGTAAATATATAAGAATATAAAGATAACTGTTTGCTCATTCATTCACTCACTCACTCATTAATTTATTTATTTAGGAAATATTTACTGAGTACCTATAATGTTCTTGATATTCAATGATCAATCCTTAAGCATGGCATAATGTAGTAGGGGAGATTAGTTCTAATTACAGATACCAGAATATAGGACATTACGTTAGAACCCAGTAAAAGATCGAAAGTGCTCTAGGTATTCAACACATAGATTAGCAATACTTATTTTCTTACCTGTCCATTTGTTATTTCATCAGTCTGATGATTTACCTTTTAACATCCCTGTATGGCTGTGCCATGCATAACGTTGGCTAGTCCCATTGAAATTGTATTTATCAGGTAAAATTATTTCTATAAATTTATCACTTGCTTTTTGAAGTACTACTACTCTGAAAGTACTACTACTCTGAAAGTACTACTACTCTGGTTTACTTATTCTAAACTCACCTCACTCAAGCTTAAAAATATGCTTCCTTATTCTAATACTTCAAAATTTGGTCAAAGATTATTCCTCTCTGACTTTAGTAAGTTAATAGCATTTGTTGTTAATAGTATACTCTTTTTCACATAAAAAGAGCCAAATTTAATATTTCTCATATAGAAATCTTTTCTCTTAGGTCATTTGATGAAAGGTATTCACTTTCAAAATTCTATTGAACATAATTTAATCCTTTTTGGATGATTTAGGATGTCACTTTGGAATATTAACAATGGCTCAGTCATTTTTGTCAATAGCTGTGGGTATAGGATGCAGAACACATTAAAACTGGATTGGATTAAATTGATGGCAGAACTAGGTCATGCCCCAAATATAACTTTCTTAAATATGGCAATCTTTTACTTAGCATTTTTTTTCCACTCAAAATTAAATAAAGAATGTACAAATTATGCTTTGGTTAATTTAGATTTACAATAAATTAGAATTCACTATGCATACATGAATTAAAACCATACAGTTACATTTTTATATTTCACATATTTTTAGGCCAATTCTGTAACAGTACAAAGCTAAGTAAAGTACTTACATTAGCTGCACCAAGAAGTATTAATGTAGGCCCAAGACCTATTGTATATATTGATCTGAGCATTATTGATACAAGAAATGGCCGAATACCCACAGGCTTGGAGAAGAAAAACAGCATAGATGTGCAGATCGCAACTGCTATCCAAAGAAGAATCGAGAACAATGGAGAAAGTATACCTGTAAAATGTGGAAGAAATTTATTGTTACTAAGAATAAAGCTAAAAAATGCTAAAATATTTGCTACTCTACTTTATATGCTACCATAAGTCAGAGCCATAATCCATTAAATTTCAAAACACCTTCTACATTCTCAATATTTCAAGGAAATGTCTTTGAACACATTACTCATTATTACATTTCCAGAAAGTTTGTGAATACTTTCATGCTACTTAAATACTCACTAGTTAATGTTCCTTTTATTAAGTCTGAGAACTGTTCATTTTTCTCTCATATGGGGATGGTTTGCTAAATACATTTGATAGACATCTCTCTTGGGAACCTTAATTCAAAATCTATGAATAATGACCATTAGATATATAGCTAAATCATGTGAAATCATTAAAAAATTAAATTCATACCTTGTCTTGTCCTATTATATCAAGTTTCCATATTCCAGATTTCTCTGAAGAATCTAGTAGAATAACTAGCCTTTATAAAATAGACATAACCTTTTACTGCTGAACACACTTGCATATATATGTGTATGAATATGAGCACAAGTGTGTATTTGAAGGCCAACTCAACTTCTAAATAAAATTTTGAGCTATTTAATCATCAGAAAATTCACATTCCAAATACCTTAAAAAATGAACTTCGTTACACATAAGATTTCTTAGGAACTCCCAAAAGGGAGGTTCAAAATATTTTTTCTTAATAAGTAGTACAATTCATTGACATTTACACTGACATGTGCGTTCAAGGAATCCCTCTCTGAAGGTCATGTTGTGCCACATTAGCAGAAGTAAATTAAAAGGCAACATTCTTGGGCTGATTGGATCAGCTCTGGGGCATCAAACACGTGTCTGTAGGCTAACATAGAAAGGAAACAACAAAATGGAGATTTTCCACTAGGTCCTCTGGCAAATATTCAATAACTGTCTTATTATTTTGACCACACCTCTTATCTTTATTTATAAAATTTGCTACTGCATGCAAAACTCTTCAAGGGCTTGGTGTGCATAGCTTTTGTAGTGTCATCAGAACCCTGGGATTATCTGACTCTTTTAATGAATTCTGTATAAACTGTTAGTTCATAGTGTATGCAACATCTAAAAATAGGTAGAAAGATCCTGTCAGCTGTTAAAAGACAAACAAAAAATCAGATAATGAACAGCACTCATTTAAGACATGTTTACTTTTGCAAGTTTTGTTCTTATCATGCTGTCTCCTAAAGCAAACAATGATGAAAGGAGCTTGGGAAGAGAGATTTGATATTACCCCTCACCAAATTTATAATCTGATAAGATTAATTTGGAGATGGGGAAAGAAAAAGGGTAAACTGCTCTGAAAGTTATCTTCAATTCCTGTCTTCTTGCAGTGCCAACATACAAGTACTCTACTCACGTTTATGATGATGTTGGCTTATAAGCGCTCTACATCTACCAAAATTTAGGCTGACCACCAACTGCCTTGACCTCACAGCTGTATAAGAGCCGTAGAGTAAATAATGCCTTCAACATTCTCTCTTGCTTATTGGGACTTGAGACTCCATCAGAATGCAAATTCTAAAAGAGTGAGGACCATCTCTAGGCCTATCATCATGCCTGTTATGCAACAACAAACAAAAATTTGTTGATTGAGTAAATAAACAAAAATCTATTCCGTGAGTTTGTTTTGAGTAAATGAAGTCTCCAGTTATCAATTTCCCAAGTCATGGAGCTTAGCTTTTAAGTTCACCAAAACTGACAATATCTACAAGGCACATTTATAGCTTTGAGCCAGTTATTTGACTTTTCAGTGTAATTCATAAGCAATGTCTTGGTGACATCCTTATTCTAGGATAATTTGGCATAAATACTCACATTGTGCATTGTCACTAATTCCTGATAAGCTATCCACCTCTTCACTATTCTTTCTAAGACAATACCTGGTTTGCCAAGATTTCCCCTTGATCAAACAGAAATTATAGTCATGCACTTAAAACTGGGTGTTCGATCTCTTTGTGAAAAGGACTCAAAGAGTGCCTAGTATAGCAGCTTGCACATACGTTCATACTAAATATATATTTGTGGAATGAATAAACCTAAAAGTTATTTAAAACAGCTATTGACAATGATGTTTGTAATTATCTTCTGTAAGAATGATCATATTGGTTTCTATCTAAAGATTCAATGCTAAAAAAAAGAACTCAAGTCTCTCTGAGAAACTCCAGAGAAGACAGTATAGATTTTCTTTGAGTCTTGTTCTGTCAGCCAGGCTGGAGTGCAGTGATATGATCTCAGCTACTGCAACCTCTGCCTTCCGGGTTCAAGTGATTCTCCAGCCTCAGCCTCCCAAGATGCTGTGATTATAGGCACCCCCACCATGGCTAGCTAAATTTTGCATTTTCAGTAGAGTCAGGGTTTCACCCTATTGGCTAGACTGGCCTCAGACTCCTGACCTCAGGTGATCCACCTGCCTTGGCCTCCCAAAGTGTTGGGATTACAGGCCTGAGCCACCTCACCCAGCCAACAGTACAGATTTTCAGAGTCATTCTTTACCCATTAGTGGTGGAAAGGGAGGAGCATTTTCTCTGCTTAATGCTTTATATATGTATCCATTTTCTATAATAAGCATGATATTATTTTAATACAAAAATTTTATAATTTATCCTATACATTTTTAAATTTTAGAAAGTATGAAGTTTATCCTTTATAAAAGAAAATTCAGAAAGCAAAATTGCAAACTTCAATCCAGTTCACACACTGGAACTCTGCTATCTACCTCATGCAGACTCTATAGTTTCCTGTACAGAACATGCTGCTTCTTACTTCCTTGTTTCTCTCCATTCCTCTGCCTTCCAAGTAGCCTCAGAGAGTTTCCTCTACCTCAGTCCAGCTAAAGTAGGTATCCACTCATAAATCCCTAGGTGGTCTTTACTATTGTGCCTTATTCATTTTTTGTCCCTTAATTAGACTGTGAATTCTTTGAGGGCAAGGACAAGTTTACTGATCTTTCTATTTTTAGGGCCTAGCACAGTGGCTGGCAAATGGTGGCACTCCATCAGTAGTTAAGTTGAAGGAATTGAAATCACCATGAAGAACTCATTTTCTTTAACACAAAGCACTTGAGGGAAAAAAAGAGTTACACTACAAATTTTAATATTATTTTTTTTGAAATCACATGCTATCTTGATATAAAACGTTCCCATGGCATCAATTTTCTCCACTAACTAGTCTGCCTTTGCCAAATGAAATCCAGGGTAGGGAAAGCTAGTATGGCAACTGTCAGCTTCTGAGTGGACATCCAGGAGATTCCCAGCATCAGCAGCTGCTGCTTCATTCACAACCAGCATAGCCTCATTCCTCAATGATGGCACGTTTCTTTTCTAGAGAAGCATATGTTAAACAAACAAACAGCCATGAAAACCAATCACCCAAACAAAGAAACCAAAACCAAAACCTTCGCCATAAAAAATAAGCCCTGGAGTCCTGAACAAATTCAAACCAAGCTCTTCAAAGCCTGGCAATTAAATCTGCAGTAGAGGGTGAAGAATGTGCAACAGGCTGGTCCTCTGAGAATTCTCTCTCCCATAACTGTCTCCCTTTAGTTATTGTACTCCATTACCTGGTTGAGGAGGAAAACTACTCTCTCAGTTAATATTGAAACCCAAGTGTGAACCAAATATTCGGGCACAAGAAACTCCTAGTAGTTCAGGCGTTCAGACTGGGAAATGTACCTGGAGGATGCATACACAGCTCATTCCCTTTGCCAGGCCCTCTGTTCTCACCACCACATTGGAATAGCATATATTAGGGTCTGAGGTTAGAAGGGTGGCATAGAGGTCTTTTTCTGGTCCAAGACTTACCAGGTTATTTCATAATCAACTTCTATATTGAGTCAAGGAACTTCAGGGTTGGACAGAATCTTTACATTTATGATTTTTTCTTTTTTAACTTTATCCTTTCCCAAGATTCCCCAAATGTCAACATCTTATATAACTACAATGATCAATATCAGGAAATTAACATTGATAGACCACTTTAATCATCTATCTAGTCAAAACTGGCCAATTTCCCAATTTATGTCCTTATTCTGAACCAGGGTCACACATGGGATTCAGTTGTCATGTCTCTTTACTCTCTTAATTTGGATAGTTCCTCAATCTTTTATTGTCTTTCATAAGCTTGATAACTTTGAAGAGTACTGGCCAATTATTTTGTAGCATACCCCTCATTTGGGGTTTGTCTGAAATTTTCTCAGTTTATTCATTTTTGGAAAATGATGTTACATCCTGGTCAGTGATTGTACCAGGAGGCACAAGATGTTGCTGGGTCTCATTACTGGTATCATTAATGCTGATCATTTAAAGTGATTTCCCCCAGTTTATAGTTATTATTTTTCCTTTCACAATTAAGTATATTGTGGGGAGAGATTTGTACATTATATATAGGTTATATACTTTTCATCATATAGTCACCCATTAATTTTAGCATCTACAGTACTGATAATTTTACTACTGTGATGTTTGCCAAATGGTAACATTCTATTTCCATCATTCTGTCTACACTTTATTAACTGGAATACAATTATTGACAAAAAGAGCTTTCTCTTCCCACTATCAATAGGAATTCCTGGATTCTTATTTTATTCTATGGGAGATAGTGTATCACTGTCAATAATCTTTTCCTCAAAATTTTCTCATATTTGACCTCCTGGAGACCTTTCATGTTGGAACCTGTGTTCTCTGACACGTCTCCATCATTTTAAAGCACTTCTTGAAGGAATTTTAATCTATCTTTAATCTCACCCATCTCTAAGTCCCTTCATAGTGACCCGGGCATACAGTTGTTCAGCCTGTTTGACCAAATCCAGCATCAGAGAACCTTTACCTCCAGCACAGAGTTTTCCTTCTCCAGACAATTCTGATGGCCAAGTGTGTATATGAGTCTTAGCTCTGTTTCCTCAGCATTCCTAGCCATGCAGTGTGTAACAGATTAAGAATAAGCAAATCCTGACCAAAATGTTAACCTTATTCATGGAGCTATAATGAATTAACTCATCCAGAACTGTAACCAGATGACCCAGACACAGCCTTGGATTTGATACTGCCAAAATGGCAGCCCATGCCTTTCCTTCCCTCTAAGCACCTCATCCACTTAGATATCCTAAGCTGAGCCTTTACCTTGGTTACTGCTGTTAACTCCTATCCAGTCCTTTTTGAGAAGTAAAGTCTGCATCTGCACCTGATGATGAAGCACCATCTCTTCCAGTCTTGCATTTGTTAGTCCTATTTCTGTCTGAGATTTATTCCAAGTCCTCCAATATAGGTAGTTTCAAGTCCTTGTTCAGGGACAAATTACACCAGCAATAGTGAGCTTATTTTTAAAAAATACATATTTTTGGATTCTAATTACCAGGAAAATCTTCAGCCTCAGTTTCTTCATCCATAAGAATATTCTTTCTCCTTATACAGAATACAGATTTGTCAGGAAGATGAAGTGAAATGTATCTGAGGTGCTTAGCATTTTGCCTGACCCTATCTAAGTGGTGAACAATATCTGCTGCTGTTATTATTATCAGTATTACTATTACAACTCTTATTGGCCAGGCAAGTATTACAGATACCATGTGTTCTGCTTCTCCTGAATGAGTAAAGAGCAACTGCCCAGAGGGGTGACATTTCCCATCACCATTATATTTCACGTACAATAGGTGGCAGCAGAGGCTACATACATTGGCTCTGGTGGTCAAGAAAAGGATATCATGGAACAGAACTCAAGGGAAATTAGGTCCTGTATGAAGAAGGGGCACCTGTTATTGACACGCTTCCAATCCATGGAGAAAGGTCCTAGATTGGACAAAAAAGGGTTAGCTTTCTACTCTAATATCTGCCATTTTTTAGGCTTTCTGGGCTAGCATCTGTTCATTTGTCAAATGAGTGCTTGGTGTTAGATGATTTCCAGAATTGCTTCCATTTCTAAGACTTTATGCTTCTATTAACTGGGACTCTATAATTTTTCAGCATTCTGTGTGCAGATATTAATTTATCATTTCATGCTGGACTTCTTTCCTCCCAAGAGTTATATTCCTCTGTGCTATGAGTTGATCACTAAAGAAGACTAAACACAGTGAAGAGAAAGCTGTTTTTACTTTCTGATGTATTTGCAGTTGTTCTATAATGGATGGCCAAATATTTGCTACATTTTCACTGTTACTTAACTTGCACATCCACTCCATTACCTAATATTCTTATTTTATTATAGGTATGCCTTCCAAAAACAGTGGTTATTCATGACCACTCATATTACAGCTAAAGTTTAGAACTTTGATATCTATGTTACCTGTAATGAACTTGTAAAACAGCAAATGACTCTTAGACTCCCATTTCCTTTCCTGCCCACTCCAGTTCATCTGAAATAGGCTGAAATACCTGTTACTCTCATCATACTGTCTTTCCACTAGGCTTCCTTCTGTACTACAAATATGTACCTTTTAAAGAGCAGCCACCACCACCACTGAACTTTGTTTAAAGTTTATCAGGTACTATTCTAAATGCTGTACCTACAGCATCTTATTAAATTCCCACAGTTATCCTATGAAATGAGACACAAACGTACTTCATAGTTATTATTAGCCAATTTCTCTCACCTTTTCTTCCAAGCCATTCTTTCTATGCCCATTCCAAAGTTATTTACCAGATTGTAGCCCAAGCCTGTAACATATTTTCCATGCTCTCCACCAAACTTACACAAAACTTACTTCACAAAGTCTCATGCTTCAGTATATTTCTCCTATATTTCTCACTTCACTTAAAATGGTATAGTTTCTCATGTTTTTGCTTTTGAATTAGCTTAATAATATTAGTTTTACATTCAGTATCCTTTATTTTCCTATTATGATATTGTTTTATGCTGTTTGCTTTTGAAACCTGAGATGACAAACATTTAATTCTATTAAGAATTCCTGACTTTCCTATAGAATTAAAAATTGTTTTTAGGTTACATGTATGCTCATTATAGAAACCTTAGACAAGACAGAAAACAAAGAGAATAAAATATAAATGCTAGTATTTAGGTAACAACAATTAATATTTGGACACAGAACTGTCATTTGCATGATTGAGATGATACAGTATAAAAATATTTTGGGTAATAATTAGGTAGAAATAACAAATCTCTTCATTGCTTTATTTGCCAAGATGTAATATAGCCCTAATAACAATTGTGCATATGAGATTTTTGAAAAATAACAATTCTATTAACCATACGTTTCCACCTATTATACATACTATCATACTCTACTTCCAACAAGTATAGAAAAATTCATTTAACAGGAATGAAATTATTCTTATTTTGAAGCTCTAAATAGTTAAGTGGCAACTTTAAAACATTTGTCATTTAAGGAAAAAAAAAGCACTTGCCTTCATCTCCATCATCCCCAAATGGGTAGAAGAGAGCAACAGCTAAATTGATGAACACAGCCAGGTTGAAGGAAATGCTCCCCCAGAGAGAGATATGCCTCGAGAACCAGAACAGTGCAGGGTTATCTAGGAAGCAAGAAGCATAAAGGAACAGAACAGGAAAATAAATTTTGGTTTCAACACATCAGGCTTACCGAAATAATATTTTACTAAATGCACTATTTTTGTAAACTATTATAAAAACCTATTTAAATAAATATTTGACTTGAGTAAGTTTGTTAAAAACAATCAGAACCATAAAGGAATCTTCTATTTGATTCCTTCTTTCATTCTTTAGCCAGTTTAGACCTAAACTATTGTAGAAGGGTGAGAAATTTTGCAATTGCTAAAAGTGGTCAGAAAAAGTGATTTTGTAATAATTCTATCTATCCACAGAGCAGGTTAGGGGGAAGTCAGTTTAACAGTAGCCTGGGTCCCTTTTAATGAAATGATATACTTCCTTATATAATTTGGTAATATTGATAAATTGGTCCCACTCCCATGTCTTAAAGTCAAATAAAAAAACTCCAAACCCATAGCACAGATATATTTCTAACGAAAATTCCTATGACACAGTCACGGTTACCTGAAACTATGAAACCTAACCAAGTGGCATAGTATTCCTGACTGGGAACTAGTAATTTATAATATTATCTACATTTTAAACCTTAAATCTTCCTAAGAACTTATTGGGTTTGAAACAGCAGAAGAAAATGAGCACTATAATAAAAACTGCTAATAAGTGGAACAGGCTTTGCTGAATATATTCAGCAAACGACTGTGTGTCTGTTATCAGAAATGAGGTAGTAAATGTGTCAATCGAATACAGTTTACATGAACCAAAAAATCAGTTCTTTCCACGTCTGTTAAGTAACTGAATAGATTTGTAATCCATGTTAAGTTTGAATGACAGCCAAATTTATTCACCTGCACTGGGCACTCACATGGCTCCTATAGGTCTTGTCCATTCTCTAATTTTAAAAACTTAACACCAGGATTTAAAAAATTGAAGCCAAAGGCATATCAATTTTCAAATGGAAATGATAAAATTTGTAGATAGATCCTGTGAATTTCAACCTAGTGCCTATTGCCTACTTACAAACTGTATTTCTCTTCAGCATATCTTGTTTCCCTTCCCTTGGAAGGGAACATTCCAATGCTGAAATATACTATGATTAGCTATGAAATTTAATTGACTAATGTATCCTAAACTACAAACATCTGCATCTCCATCATTCCTGAATTAGGAGTCCTTGTTTTTAAAGGTAGACTATTAAGACAAAATTAGAAGATGTTGATGCATGCATTTGTAACAACAAATCTTCACTATTAAATCCACCAAATGAATTAGATTCTACCTATAACTTCATAATTAGCTGCTTCCAAATATTAAAGTAAAATGTGCACTGAAAATTATTTTAAGATTTAATTTTTGGTAAATGACAAAACAACTATTTTTTTAAAAGCACAGACCCGCCCCCACCACCACAGCACTAGTTAATTATTCAATTTATTGTCAAGGAGAAAATACACGTTTTTTAAATGCTCCAAATAAAATAGTGTCTTCACATGTATTTTGGACACCCAAAATTTTCACTGAATTCCATAAGGCTCTACATGGTAAAATGCTAAGGGAGAGTAATTTTAAATAAAAAAAAAACAAACAAACCTGTTTTAAAAGCCTAAAAATGCATGCCACACTCGTATAGATGATATTTCTCAAGCAGCACTCAAATTCATAAATCATACCCATTATAGTTCCTGAAAACTAGCATAATGAAATACTATCAAATAGAAGTACTGAGAACATATCCTGTTTGTCTAGAAAACTCCAAGGGACCAAAAAAGACCTACTCAAGAATTTCCCCCATTGAACTTTATGAAAAACTCATGAGATCTCTTATCTTGGAAAATAAACTAAAGTTTATTTAAAATTTCTAAAATTTTAAAATGCAGTGTTTCCTAATAGACTTGGAACCTAATAGATAAATCATGGGAACTGTACTAAGCTGATTTTTAACTGTAATATTATAACATTGCTCTATTTAAACAAAAGTGTCATGAAATGTACAGCTTGTTTGATTTGGGGAGGTAAAGATACGTTCAAAGAAAGAATTACAGTCAGCAAAACATGAAACAATCCCTTCAATCACAGGACAATAGAGGAATAGTGCACCAGAGACGATGTCTCTCAATCCTATTCACTGATACGCCAGTCAGGGCCCATTCACGGACTTTAAACCTGCAGCTGTTCAATATTTGAAATGTACACTTGCAACCCTGCATTTCATAATATTTATTAAAAAATAGGATCATCACGAAGAGATGATGTAATTAATTAGGGCTCTCTGTTTTCATTAAGCTGCAGGTGTCTTGGCTCCAGTGGTAGACTAAGCGGACACCTTAAGCCTGCAAGTGACTTCAATAATATCAGACTGGCAAGAAATTAACAAAACAATTTAAACGAACTGCATCGTTTGTCCCAAAGTATCAAATTATCGACCACTATGCACAAAACTAACCACTTCAGTTTATTGTACTTACTCCTGATTTTCTTCTGCCACTTCATTTCATTATAGAGATCTTCTGTTTGCTGGAAAAAGTCATTCACTTTACTTCCTTGTTCATCTCTTTCAGTTGTATTGAACACACGGCACTTGGATTCTCGAGTGAGGTATTCACATATATTGGGGACAGGAAAAACGATTTGTTCCATTGTCCTATCATGCCGAACAATCTGAAAACATTAATTTGTATTGTTTTTAGACATTTGGTCACCTCAGCCTTAGACTTATTTTTGTTTTTTTGTTTCATTTGTTTTGTTTTGTTTTGTTTTGAGACAGAGTCTCAATCTGTTGCCCAGGCTGTAGTACAGTGGCACGATCTCAGTTCACTGCAACCTCTGCCTCTGGGGTTCTTCTCCTGCCTCAGCCTCCCAAGTAGCTGGTACTACAGGTGCATACCTCCACACCCAGCTAATTTTTTATTTTTAGTAGACATGGGGTTTCACCATGTTGGCCAAGCTGGTCTCAAACTCCTGACCTCGGGTGATCCACCCGCCTTGACCTCCCAAAGTGTTGGGATTATATGCATAAGCCACTGTGCCAGGGCTTGTTTTTGGTTTTAACATGAATTTACTGATGATGTTTTATGAATTCAGTTGTGAAAAAATGTGCCAACTTGAAATATCTAAAAGAATCCTTTTTTACTTTACTGTTTTGCATTTTTCTCTTTAAATAAGAGGAATTAATTGACTAATATATCCTAAACGCTACACTTTGCTTTAAATAACAAAAACTAAAACCTTTTATTCTTTCTGACTTAGCATTACATTTCTGTCACCCATATATATTTTCATGAAGTACATCCTAAAACTAAGACAGTCTTAATTAGAAAGTGATTGGCTGGGTAGCCTTAAACATAGCACTTATACTGTGTGTATTTTGTTCTTTTAGCCTCCTTGTCCTAAAAGGGGCTGTTGGATAACAAGTGATATACTCAACATTATGTGGTCTGAACTCTACAGAGAAAAGTGCTTTTTATCACTAAAATGTTCTCTTATTCATGGCAACACACATTTTTTAGGTACAATATCCATGTAAACATATACCCATATTTAAATACTCATCATTTTGAGCCTCCCTTATTTGTTATGGTTTATGTAGCCTAAATTTCAAGGTTCATATTTATGTACAGTGCCCAGTTCTCAGGAATGAATAAGGATTGGCTTAACTCAAAAGAGTAATTCTCTTTCCCTTTGCATTTACTGGTGCGGTGGTGGTCATGGGCCATGAGGCATAAAGAGAAATCTCCTAAAAGGGCTTCCAGGAAAGATTTTGTTTCTTGGTAAAAGCAGAGAGCCACAAGAGACAAAGAAAACAACAATAACCAAATATATAAAAATAAAAGAATTTTTTTGGTTTGTTTTTTGGTTTGTCTGTATCCTTTTTCTTCTTGCTTAGAACAAAAGGGTCTAAGGGCAGGATGATTGAAACTCTAGCAGCCATTTTGCAACCATGAGGTGAGAGAGTATCAGCATGATAAGAAACCTAGTATAAAGATGTGAAGGATCTGCATGTTTTAAGACATCACTGAATCATTGAATCAATTATAGAACTACTGGTACTCTAGACTTCCCATAAAGCAATATTTTACTGTTTAAACAACTGTCAGTGTGGTATTTTATTAAACTTGTAACTGAAGGTATACTAAATGATATGTGATATATTCAATTGCATACTAGAATACTGTCATAGAGCAAATAACATGAAATTTAGTCGGGGTAAATAAAAATTCCTGCATATAGGTTACAAAAATCAATTGTACAAAATAATTTGACACATTTGGTATGACAGGCAACCATGTGTGAAGAAAAAAGGTTTACTTGATCCAATAGTGTCAAATATTTTTTTTTCCATTTATTTATTTTATTGCATTTTAGGTTTTGGGGTACATGTGAAGAACATGCAAAATTGTTGCATAGGAACACACATGGCAGTGTGATTTGCTGCCTTCCTCCCCATCACCTACGTCTGGCATTTCTCCCCTTGCTATCTCTCCCCAGCTTCCCACCCCCC
>NW_016107682.1:919538-924336 GCF_001604975.1 Cebus imitator
TGTATATGTGTAACTGTATCTATGTATCTTTATGTATTTTCCAGTCCAGCCATCTTTGATATCATCTCTCACATTTGCTATTATAATATCTTCCTATCTGATCTATGTATGTTTTCTATCCCACTCTCTTTTCTAGTCCTGTCTCCAAACAGCAACCAGATTGATCTTTTAAAAATAGTCATCTCCTTCCTCTGTTCTTTAATACCTTCCCTTTACTTACTTTCTTCTTTCTGAAATCCCCATCCTGAAGGAGAAACTTGTACTCAATCTTT
Source organism: Cebus imitator (assembly GCF_001604975.1). Classification (NCBI taxonomy): domain Eukaryota; kingdom Metazoa; phylum Chordata; class Mammalia; order Primates; family Cebidae; genus Cebus; species Cebus imitator. The sequence goes on from NW_016107682.1 coordinate 919,811, forward strand.
AATACATTCTTAAAGGTAACTTCCTCTGTGAAATCTATCCTGAAATCACTCAGGCACCACTAATTATTATTTTCTCTACATTTCCTTGGCCCTTTGTTTATATACTTATTACACAGAATTATCTTCTATATATGTGAATTGGTAGAGTAAGTGCTCAGTAAACATTTACTGAATGTGTGTATTTATAGCTAAATCTCTCCTCACTGCTAGAGTGAATAAGACAACATCAAGCAACAGCTCCCATCTCTTGCAGACATTAACCAAACCTCTTTCTTCTTTCCATGGCTTGATCACTCTATCTGCTACTCCCTGGTCTCTTCTGATCTCCTAGCTCTGTACTTTGACTTCTGGTATCTTCCTTAAGACGTTCATGGTTTGAGGACCTATTCCTATTTGTATAGAAATGTTTTTGCTTCTGGTCCAGCTCAGGGGTTCCACTAAGTCAAGTCCAACACCAAAACTGTGGTACTATTAATGTTTACAAATGTGAGCAAGGTATCCATTTCTGTGACACAAAGTGATAATGCTCATTATTCCAAAGGTTTGGCAGCAGTAAACAATACAGTGTAGGGGTTATATATCCTGAGAGTGAATACAGTGATGCCCATCATGCACTGTACTGAAAAGTAAAAAAATATCTGCCAAAATGAATGAATGTATAAATGTAAATTACAGGAGTGACAAGCGTCAACTACTCTGCTCACTTCTGCCTGATTAGCTCAGCCAACCAGTGTCAAAATGATATCATAGCTAGTAAGTGACTGCCAGATGAGTCTCAGAACACAAAATGATAGGTCCATTTTGACCCACACCTCCTGAACTGCCACCAACCATTAAATAATGTCCCTTTTATGAGGGTAGAGGGAGATCAATTTCTGTATACTGAAAATGGAAACCATTAAACCTTTCCAAGATTATGCTATCAATATGGAAACTTTATTAGTTTCTTTCATGTTTTCTCCACTTGTGAATACTTGGAGATATCTATTTTAATAAGCCTTCTACAATTTTTTTAAAAAGAAACATTTTTCTGAATGATGGCTTCTATTATAATAATCCCATCTCTCAAACACTATTACTTTGCAATGATTGATTGCTTCTATGGTAAAAAATAAAAAAAAAAAAAGTCTATTAATTGCAAAAGAAATTTTACATGTGGTTTTAGTAAAAAAGAGACAATTTTGAAAGATGTACACCTTAGTTTCCTATAAATCATTCCTCACTCATCCTTTTACTATATATTTTTCAGTTTAAACCACTCAATTCTGCTTCATTGCTCTAGAAAAAAAATAATGAAAATGGTCTAAAATAGAAAGTAAGCATATCTTTTCACAGTTGGTACCTTTCAATAAATAATAGATGGTTACCTCAATCTGTGCAGTGTGGTTGGCATAATACTTTAAGGCTTCATCTCCTTCATCTGGATCCAATCCTGGTTTGAGCATCTGTTGCAATAGTTTATTGTGGCGGGCCAACTAGAGGGGAGAAAAGGTAAAGGTTTTAGATCTTCTTTCTCCCTTTCCTGGGGTTGAACTTTGAAATAACTTTGTCTCCTTATATGCATAACTTCACAGTCCTAGGGTTAAGGAAGATTAGTTATACTTCAGGAAAGCATGTCTGTATTTGAAAGGCACGGATAATGAAATCACAATGATCAGCTGTTACTATTTGTTGATTAAATTTCTCTTCAATAAATGTACGATTGTACCAGGAAGAAGAAGTGTTCACAGTGATACATAATTAATACTTCCTATAGTAAATTTAAACTAAATGCACATAAAAACAAAGTGATCAACAGTGCAATAAATCAGTGAGTAGTGGGAACAATATCAATTTGTGTTTTTCCTGTACACACGTAAATAGGTATTTGTATTTCAGAAGAGTTTCTCTTATATCATGTAATCTAAGCTCTGCATCAGTATTTGGTATAAAACCCTATGTTTCTGCTTTGTAAGCCAAAATTAGTGCTTTCTGGGTATAGATCTTGATTTTATTATCATTGAAATTGGGCATTAAAAAAGCAAGCATTTCACCATAAATCATTTTAAACCGCTGGTGGTGGAGGTGATCTTTCTCTCCCACTTTAATATCTACAGCATTTGTTGGCTAGTTCTCTCACTTTGTAGATTAGTAATACATGTTGCCTTCAGATGTCTCTTTTATAGTTGTCTTCACCAATTCCTGAAACCTTGCAACGTCTTTCACCTGTCAAATATTCTATGAACGCCTAAATTCCCTGAGGGCTTCTACTAACAGACTCTCCCATAGAACTCTCATTCCTAGCACAGTGCCTGCCTTGACTCCATGCCAGGCACTAATTCTAAGCACTTCAAGTATATGATCTTATTTGAGCCTACTAGGAAATCCAGTGGTAAGCACTCTTATTATTCCATTGACAGATGAGGAAATTGAAGCACAGAGAGTGTAAGAAACTTGTTTGTGATAACATAGCTAGAAAATGGTAGAGCCAGTATTTTATCAACATTATAGAGCAATAAGCTTTCCTATTATTCACAATATCTTAATATAAATTGTGATTATAATCATGAAGATGAATTTTAAATAATAATTCAAAACCTATAAAACCAAATGAATATTATCCTTATAAGTGATAATTTGGTAAGTTAAATACTCATTTCATTATGTTGCTCTAGAGCAAATTATTTTGAAAACTATTATTTAAGAATTGGTTTTCAGGGTCATTTATCAATCACTCAAGAAAACCATTTCCTATTTTGTATTTACGTTTTTGTTCAACTAAATTTGAATTATACACATTTTTATTACAAACCATAGTCATGACACTTGTTGTGACTTACAGGAGTTTCTAAAAATCTCAATGAGTTTGAAAGGATAAAATTATTGCAATCATTTAAGTACGTTAGCATGTTTTAAGAAGTGGCCAGTTCTTGAAGGCAAAACTGGCATGATTTGTTTACTGATTGGATCTGGGGCATGAAAGAAAGAGAATTAAGGATGACTCCAAAGTTCTTGACCTAATAATTTAGAAATGTCATTCACTAAGAAAAAATGTAGTTGGAGTACATTTAGCAGGATAAAATCAGGAGTTTGGTTTTGGACATGTGAAGCTTTTGACGAGGAGCAGGCTGTTGGATTTGTTTGTCAGGAATTCTGGGCAGAGGTCAGGGCTGGAGCTGTGCATGGAGGGGTCGATAGTATATGGCTGATATTTTAATTCATGAGCCTTACTGAGATTACCTAAAAGTGAGCTTAGACAGCAAACAGAGCTCCATGGAACTCCAATTAGGAAAAGAAAAGACATCAGCAAATCAGACTGAGAAAGTTGGCTAAGCAAGGTTGGAACAAAACCCCACGCAGCCAGGTGTCTTGCAGCCAAATGAAGAAATAATTTCAAGAGGGAGGGAGTGATTATCTGCATCAAATGTGGCAGGTAAGTCCAATCAAATGAGGACAGGGAAATGTCATTTGGTTTAGCAACTCAGAAATCACTGACAAGTTTCACAGCAGCAGTTTTAGGAAGTGGTGGATACCAAAGCTTAATTGTAGTGAGTTTTAAAACGAATAGGAGGCGAGAAAGTATAAACAAGGAGTGTGAGTAGAGGCAACTATTGAGGACTGCAGGGAGGACTGTAAGGGAGAGCCAAGAAATAGGATGGTAGCTAGACAAAAGGGCAGGGTTAAAGTGGATTTTTAAAATATGGAAAATAGAACATCATGCTTGTTTGATTTTGAAAAGGAATATTCGCTAGAGCAACATCTTGACCAGGTGAGAGTGGAATGATCTAGAACATTTACAGAGGGGTTTGCCTTAGGAATAAATTCACTATTAGAGACAGCAGGGAATATGGGCACAGATTCAGGAGGTTGGGTGGTTGTGATGATGGGAACACTGAGAAGTTATTTTCTGGTTACTTTTTTTCTCAGTGAATTAGGAAGCTGATAATGAGGATGAGAGAGGAGGTGTTGGATAACTGATGAAAAGTAGCTATAAAATAGCTAGGGAAAGTACATGGACTTGGGAAATGTAGTAGTACTGCCAGGAAGCCTTAAGGGTCTCCTTTATGCATGTTCAAAGGGAGGCCAGGAAGCATATTTGTGTGTTTTTCTCCAGCAATATTCAGCTACCTGGGTATAGGCACGAAGAAGGAAGAGAGCTGTAAATAATGAGATCTGTAATTTCATTGGGTGAGGTCAAGAACACACAAAAGAGAGATACTTAAATACTGAAACTCCTTAAATCTTACATAACTGATAGCCTCCCATGGTGAAATAGTAATTTGAATAATTTCTCATAAGTTAATTTATTAAAAAGGTTTTACTTCTTTATAATCACTTTAGAGGGTCAAAAATTGCTACAATTATTTTAAGAAACCAATAATGTTATTTAATGTGTTATGTAATATTTATTTAATTAATAGTGAACAAACCTATACAAATCATTTTCAGTTAGTATATCTTGCTTAATGGAAACATTTGTGGGCCTCTCTCTCTCTCCTGTTGACTTAATGACATGAAATTGCATTTGCCTTGTTTTGTTGCAGAGA
>NW_016107682.1:924351-971503 GCF_001604975.1 Cebus imitator
AAAAAAAAAAAAAAAAAAAAAAACCTCACCTAGGCCTCCCTTTACATGTTCAAAGTATTAGAATTATATTTTCATTCATGATTAAATTGTCATATATAAATATCTTTGAAAATTTGAAACATATAATTTAAAAAGAGCAATACAAACAAAATAGTAATAACTGCACTGTTTTTCTCTACCTGGGAATCTTTCATATTTCTTGTAATAGTGGGTCTTGACTAATGAGGCTTATTTGCTCCTCCCTGTTCTGTGTTCTGATAGCCCTGCACATATCTATACTATGAAATTTCTCATATTGTATCTGAGTAACTATTATTTCTCTCCAGTGGTCTGTGACATCCTCAAGTAAAGGTCCTGGTCTTACTAATCTCTTTGTTCTCAGCACCAAAACCAAAACTTGGTACATAAAATAGACTCAATAAATATTTGTTGAAATCAATGAAGAAATGGGTTAATAACATATATTCATGCATTTAAGTGGACAACAACTCTTAAGCCTCAATGAATTATCTCTCGGTTTCATCATCTGTAGAGAAGAAGAGCAAAGAAATCTGATTAGAAATCAGATGATAGTACAAATTCCAGTGTTTGTAGAAAAAAATTTTTTAATATTTTTTCTTGTTTGATAGTTATTTATGAAGTCATATGTATTCTGTTAGATTGTAAGCTATTTGGAAGAAGGAAATAGCCATTTTTTAGTGTCATATTTTATTACTCATTTCACATTTATTTTCTTATCACTAGGATTTTAATGTTCATTTCAGTTTGGGTCCAAGTAGGGATGAGTAAAAAAAAATATCAAGAAACTACACTTTGATGACATTCACTAATAATTATTTCTTAGTACTTTCCATCTGTGTTTTTTTAAAGTGAGTTTCACTTTTACTGGGTACTCAATGTTGAATGGATCCCTATATGATAAAGCAAGGATAGCATTCCTATTATATAAACAAAATGCAAAAGAATTAAGAAATATCTCGATGATTGTGAAATGCATAAAAATGACTGATATCAATACAGAGCTTTCCTAGTCCAAATTCAGTTTAATAGAAGCACAATACAATGTCTCAGAGACCAATTAACATATGCTCAGTAGTTTTTAAAGTAGTTTTTAAAGTCCCCTATAAATGCAATCTGATTTAAAATATTCTGTACAGTGAATGCACTGCCAAAGGCATTCAGTTGTCTTAGTGATGGACTCTTTAGCCACATTTGTCTACTCCACACTTTTACATGCCATGTAGTCTTTTATATGACTTTTTTAAAATAAGAAAGCCCAACATCCAAAGCAGCAATCGCACCATTTACTACTATATGCTTTGGAAACCAAAGGTAGAAATATCTGGTAAGTTTCTGGAGAAGTATGGCCCATCTGTGGAGAGTTGTAACAGTAAGAAATCTAATTTAGATACTAATTAAAAACTGAAAAACTGCTAATGAGGATATTCAAGGGCAGCTGTCTTAGGATATCCAACTTTACTATTGACAAAGATGCTCCCAACAGAACTCAAAATTAGCTGATGTCACTATACAAACATGGTCCAGAAAACCAACCAACAATCAATATGAATGATAATGAGACTCTAAACCTGGGCAACTGCATTGAATGTTAAAAGGGAAATGTCATGGGTTGGAAATCTCTGGGTCTTAGAAATACTTGTATTCCACAACAATCTTTATGAGCCCAAATAGTAGCAATTGTTTTACATATGGTGTGGAAATGATGCCTAACCAGTTAGTATCTAGTTTCAAAAGAATTTTAGCAACAAGGAACATTTATTAGGTCATTATTATAAATAGAAAAACTAGGCCTGAGATAATTTATTACATATCATAATATTAAAGTTTTGTAACAATGCAATGAATACATGGGTTGTTATAGTGCATGCATATAGATTTGTGAGGCGGGGATCCAAAGCATTGGTAGATAGTCATCCTTTCCCCCACAGGGAAAGATTACCAAGAGATTCTTTCACATATGTTGAAGACAAAAGGAAAATCACACATCATTATCAATCATGACACACTTGTAATTTAAATACAGATACATCACTAAATAGGAATAAAAACATATATATCTATGTATTCATAAAATTTAGACACATAAGTGCAAACCTTACACATAAACATATATAACCTGCAGCAGGATCTTTGAGCAACACCATATGTTTTTTGAATACAAGATTGGGGAATAAAGATGATAGACTTGGGCTTCTCATTTTTAGTGGTATCCTTTATTATCCATTTCACATTTGTCTCTTATCACTAGGATTTTAATATTCATTTCAGTTTGGGTCCAAGTAAGGATGGAGTAAAAAAAAATCAAGAAACTATACCTCAATGATATTCAATAATTATTCCTTAGTACTTTTCATCTGTATTTTTTTTTATGAGTTCAACTTTTATTAATTGGTAAAACTGTGACATAGCAATTGGCCTTCCCAAGATGACAAAGTGAGCTGGAGTCTGAAGTCATAATAATTGCCTTGTATATTCAGGTAATTGTATTATAATGCAATGCCTTTATGCCAAACACTACTCCTATTTGAAGCAGAGAGAAATCAGCAAAAGGGGGCAAAAACTAACGTTTTACCTATGCTAATATGCAAAATATGGAAGCATTCTGTTTTCAAAACATCTATTTTTTTCTCTGATTCTGTAACCCTGTAATGTGCAAAGCACAGTTTTAGCTACAGCAGTAGGATGATAGAGATGAGCAAGATTTATCTTCTTCTTTCAAGCAACCTACTTTCTAGTTGGAGTAATTAAAACAATGATAGGCATGTAATTAATACAAGGAAAAGTGAGGGCAGAATTATAAGGAATCACATTCGATTTGTTGGCACTAGGAAAGGAACCATGAAAGAAGTGCATCTGATAAAGGTTTTGAAGAATGAATAAAATGTCCAGGTAGAAAGGAGGAAGAAAGGATGGCATGAGGAAGTGATTCTGCATAGAGAGAGGGATCCCATGAGCCAAGTCACGGAGGAAGGGCAATGAAAAGAGAACTAGAAGGGAATTTGGAGCCACATTAAATGCCGGTATGATGAGTTCACATACAGAACACTGTGGTGGGTTGAACTGTGTCCAAATCAAACCAAAAAGATATACATATTCAAATCCTATTCCGTGGTACCTATGAATGTGATCTTGTTCAGAAATAGGACTTTGCAGATGTGATGAAGTTAAATGAGGTCACACTGGATTAGGGTGGGCCTTAATCCTATGACTAGAGTCCTTACAAGAAGAGGGAAATACAGGCACAGTCAGACGCACAAGGAGAATGCCGCATAAAGACACAGGAGAGATTGGAGTTATACAAGCCAGCACATGCCAAAAACTGCTGGCAAACACCAGAAACTGAAAAGAGGCAAGGAAGGATCCTCCTTGAGGATCTTCAGAGAGAGCATGGCCCTGCCAACACCTTGACTTAGGACTTTCAGCCTCCAGAACCGTGAGACAAGAAATGTCTGTCATTGTGAGTTTCCAAGTTGTGGACATTTGTTATGGCAGCCATAGGAAGTTGCTACAAACCACCAAGGAATTTTTCTCTTGATTGTGGCAAGATTTCCTTTCTATTAAAAAAGGAATTTGGGGACAAGACAGGATCCATTTGGGTGTGGTACCATCTGTCCAGAGCGCCTTGCAGTACTGTGAGGTCCTTCATAAAGAACACAGACCAAAAAAGAAATAAGTAGTCTTCCCGAATATTGATGCCATAATTACTACTCTGTTAGTAGTAGGGTCAGAGTCATGTGAGAAAGAAGAAAAGGCTTTCCCATGTGAGACTCAACTGTGTGGTCTCAGCCAGAAAATATTCACTGTGGCAGGTGAATATTTGGTACTTAGACCACTTTAGAAGAAGATCAGTTTCAGGAATTCCTAGCAGAGAGGAGTACATTCTCCCCACTTTAGTCAGCAGAATTGAGGCAGCCAGAAACCACCAGGAATATCCAGCGTAAGACGAAAGCTAAACAATCTAGAAGACACATGAAGGGCTGTATGCACTCTTTTCTCAAGAAGGAAATAGTAGTTTCTGGAGGGGCTGAGAATCTTAAAGTGGAGGGGGAGGGAAAAGTAAGGAAAGAAAATGGGGAAGGGTATGAGATGGGCTATGGGAAGCAGATGAAAGTCCTGATGCCCCACCAAACAGTACAATGGAATGGATTAGTTAGAAAAGGTAACAAATCTGTCTTTCTTGGAAAGTTAATTATTATCCTTCTTTCTTTCTTAGCATCCTTGTTCCCTAGTCAAACAGAGTTGTTCATATTGTCTTGAGCAGATTTTGGTATATAACTGGAATGGAAAGAGAAAGAAGCAATGTTCATGTTTCCAAACTTTCAAAATAGCTTTTTTATTTTATTTTTTTTATTATTTTTTTTTCTGCACAATTTTTTTTAATTTGAGAATATATATTGTATTTTATTTTATAACTTCAACATTCATTTTAGATGTGAGGATACATGTGCAGGCTTATTATGCTGATTCTGTCTTTTAAGACTATCAGCCAAGAAAACAGATGTATTTTCTTTTTTTTTTCCCCATTTATTTATTTTATTGCATTTTAGGTTTTGGGGTACATGTGAAGAACATGCAAAATTGTTGCATAGGAACACACGTGGCAGTGTGATTTGCTGCCTTCCTCCCCATCACCTACATCTGGCATTTCTCCCCTTGCTATCTCTCCCCAGCTTCCCACCCCCCACCGTCCCTCCCCTATTACCCCCAATTGACCCCAGTGTGTAGTGCTCCCCTCCCTGTGTCCATGTGTTCTCATTGTTCAACACCCGCCTATGAGTGAGAACGTGCGGTGTTTGATCTTCTGCTCTAAAATTAACTCCAGATGGATTAAAGACTTAAACATAAGACCTAACACCATAAAAACCCTAAAAGAAAATCTAGGCAAAACCATTCAGGACGTAGGTGTAGGCAAGGACTTCATGACCAAAACACCAAAAGCATTGACAACAAAAGCCAAAATAGACAAATGGGACCTAATCAAACTCCACAGCTTCTGCACAGCAAAAGAAACAATCATTAGAGTGAATCGGCAACCAACAGATTGGGAAAAAATTTTTGCAGTTTACCCATCTGACAAAGGGCTGATATCCAAAATTTACAAAGAACTAAAGCAGATTTACAAGAAAAAAACTAACAAGCCCATTCAAAAGTGGGCAAAGGATATGAACAGACACTTTACAAAAGAAGACATACGTGAGGCCAACAAACATATGAAAAAATGCTCATCATCACTGATCATCAGAGAAATGCAAATCAAAACTACATTGAGATACCATCTCACTCCGGTAAGAATGGCGAACATTAAAAAATCAGGAGACAACAGATGTTGGAGAGGATGTGGAGAAATAGGAACACTTTTGCACTGTTGGTGGGAGTGTAAATTAGTTCAACCATTGTGGAAGACAGTGTGGCGATTCCTCAAGGACATAGAAATAGAAATTCCATTTGACCCAGCAATCCCATCACTGGGTATATATCCAAAGGATTACAAATCGTTCCACTATAAGGACACGTGCACACGAATGTTCATTGCAGCACTGTTTACAATAGCAAAGACCTGGAACCAACCCAAATGCCCATCGACGATAGACTGGATAGGGAAAATGTGGCACATATACACCATGGAATATTATGCAGCCATCAAAAACAATGAGTTTGGGTCCTTTGTAGGGACATGGATGAACCTGGAAACCATCATTCTCAGCAAACTGACAAAATAGCTTTTTTAGAATCTAAAGAGAAAGACTTAAAGAAAGCACAGCCAGGAGGAAAACGTGGTAGTGGACAGAAAGAATAGGGGTGATCATCCCAGGAAATCCATACAAACCTGGGGAAGAGACAGCACCAACTCTTGAGTACCTTGCAAGACAGCTCTGGAGGATTCACGGACCACCAGACCAAAAGACCACAGGCCTAAAGGAAATCATGAGATCTCAAGACAGCTTTCCCACATTTCACACACACACACACACACACACACACACACACACACACACACACTGTAGGAAAGTAAGGAACTGATTCATTTCCTCCCTAGCAGTACTGAAGGAGGGACCCTAGAATGCCACCAGCATCATTCTACACTGTAGAACCTTTACCCAAGGAGTTTAAAAAATATTGTAAGTTCTATTTATCTAATACCTTTTTAAAATCCACTATGGTTCTTAGATATCAGTTTATTATTTCCTTTATGATGGTAGCCAAACTAAGACAAAGATAGGTACAAAATAACAAGAAATTTGCCAGAATTAAAAAATAAAACAAACATCTCCTAATTTCAAATGATCTAGACTCCTACTCATTAGGGTCTATCTTAAACTGTAGTAAAATTGATAAAAGACCTTAGTGATTATAATAAATAAATGATTCATGACAGCTCAACCCTTGAATCAAGGCAAAGCAGGAGAGAAAAAAAGGAAGAAAATAGGCCACAAAATATCCACTTTAAAATGATTTAGGGTAGTTTTCAGTAAGTGTGCTCTCTTTGTACCACGATTTTATCATCAAGCATTACAAAGTGTTGTGACAATTGATGAAGCTAGCTTTCCTACAGATTGCTAACACTCATCCTAATAGAATGGTTCTCAAAATGGAGTTCCTGGGACAGCTATGTAGCATCACCTAGAAGCATATTAGAAATGCATATTTTCTGGTAGCACCTCAAGCCTTCCAGATCAGAAGCTATGAAGGAAGACACCCCTCTCCCGCTGTACCCCATAATCTGTTTTAACAAGCCCTCCAAGTGATTTCAATCCTGCTAACACATGTAAACCACTGTTCTAATAGTAGATATTATCACCATAAGCAATTTGGATTCTTGACTGAAAATCCACCACCTTTTTTTAAAACCAAAAATAAACATAAAAGAATCTTTTAAACATAAAAGAAATATTAAAAAATCAATCAATCAAAAGGAAAGAAGTTTCTTTTTCCTTTAAAAACATACAAGAAAAATGTAAACATTTAGATACTCTTAATAAACAGTATATTTACTGAACACATTTTCAAAAAAATTGAGATTTGGATCAGAAATATATGCCACTTAAACCATTGGTTGTCACTTATAGCTTTTAATTTCTGGATTCATGAATTTCCATACTGCTGTGCATGGAGTGTGTCACCCAGAATGCATGTGTTGGAAATTTTGTCTCCAGTGTGGTGGTGTTGGGACGTGGGGCCTCTGGGAAGTGATTTGTTCATTAAGAGGGATTCATGCTGCTCCTGAGGGGACTGGATTAATTTTCAGATGAAGTGAGTACGTTCTCGCTCTCAAAGGACTGGATTTGGTATCTTGAGAGCAGGTTGTTAGGAAGCAAAGCTGCCTCAGGCTTTGCCCTGGTAGCACATGTCTGCTTCCTTTTCCTTTCTCCACCATGTGATGATGCAGCATGAGGCCCTCACCAGCATGCGACCAGATGCAGACACCTGATCTTGGACTTCCCAGCCATTGGATAAACCTCTTGTTTTTATTAATTGCCCAGTCTCGGGTACTCTCTTATAGTAACAGAAAATGGACTAAGATATGTACTAAAATGGTAAAAACTACTTTAATCCCTGGAGGTTTGTATAATTACATGTAATAGATAACAAATATATTAGTTTATGACTTAATTTATATGTTTATTTTCATGAAAAGAGATAAAACTATCTTCTAAAACAAGCTTTATTCCTACAATTATTTAAGACAAATCTATTCTTTATTTCCATTTTCAACTAAAAGAGTTTATACCTTATCCTACTTCTACTTCAATACTTCAGAGGCTACTTATTTAAGATTTTATAAAGAATTCATCACTTTAATGGAAAATGCTTGCTATTTTGTATTTTTCATGTGAAATTTAATGAGGTATAATTCTTAATTGGTTTTGATATCAATGTAAGATATACATCAATATTTTCTGAGTGACTAAAACAACATGAAACTAAATACTAGGTACGTAGATCATCTCATCTGAAATCACTATTTCACAAAAAATATTCTAAAGTAATCATTATTGTAGTGTCCTAGTCCAAAGAATTAAAATATTTCAGGGTGAGGAAACAAGAAAAGAAACTAATTCCACTGGTGAAGTAGGGATATCAAAAACAAAGATAGACATTAATAAGAAAAACATAGAAATTTTTTTCTGGGAAACCCTGAAATTAAGTACAATAGGAGTTTTTGCTTTTGATATACAGAATTGATGGAAAAGAGATATCACTTTGACCTTATTTCTTTTTGGTGTAACTAAAAGCAAGCCTTTGAAATTTATGGGTCTCACTATTCCCACACAGGAAATAATATATTTTCTTCAGATCCAGAGATGAGCAGGTAATATTACTTGAGTTACTTCTTCAATCATCCAGAAACGAATTTGCTGGATCTTTCCCATCCATGTCCCCTCGCACATATTTCAAATGTGGTTTGGGAAACACTAGCAGAACAGAAGAATCTTTCTCCATCATAATTCAGATAATATGTGAGTATGAAATATTCCTCATTTGATTCTAGTATGTCCTCCACCTACAATGTAGGTTCCAGAAGGACAGGGAATTTGTTTTGTTTACTGTTGTATTCATCCTCTAGAAAAGCATCTGGCATAGAACAGTAGCTCAATAAATATTTTCTGGATGGATAAATGGATGGGGGGATGGATGGACAGCATAGAATATCTTTTGCTTATTTATTAGTTCAATTTTAGTGGCATATGTACTTAATTTTCTAAAATAGATTGATTTTTAGAAAATGACAAATTACAATACTATAAGCACATACGATTTTTTTTTTTTTTTTTCTTTTTGAGACGGAGTCTTGCTCTGTTGCCAGGCTGGAGTGCAGTGGCACAATCTTGGCTCACTGCAACCTCCGCCTCTTGAGCTCAAGCTATTCTCCTGCCTCAGCCTCCCAAGTAGCTGGGACTACAGGTGTGTGCCACCACATCCAGCTTCTGTTTTGTATTTTTAGTAGAGATGGGGTTTCACTATGTTGGCCAGGATGGTCTCAATCCCTTGACCTTGTGATTTGCCCACATTGGCCAACCAAAGTGCTGGGATTACAGGTGTGAACCACTATGCCCAGTCAGAAATGTTTTAATTTCTAGTCATTTATATACAACAATAAGGAAAATTGGAATGATTGCATCACTTTAAAAGCATTCTGATTCTTTCACTGTTTTTAGTGATTTTTTTTTTAAGGCAAACATCAAGAGGTAAAGAAAGTCATCTTTTTTGAGATATTAGACCATGTTAAAATAGTTCCTGTGGTTGACTGGGAAAATTTAGAGAGCTCCTGTTCTCAAAGTAATTGCTGGGGGATGGGGGCATGGCTTATGATCGACATGGAGAGATGATTTCTGATTTTATCACTGACCTTTTATGGTACCATGTTCAAGTCGTTTGACCTTTTTATGTTTAATTTACCTAACTGTGAAATAACAATACCTGCAATAATATACCAAAAGAATTACTGCAGGATTTGTGCTCCTAATGCTCCTTAAGTTCCTGAATCAATGAGGCTTAGTGAAGAGCACAGTCTTACTATTCTACTTTTCTCTATGATATACCTATTCCAAGAATGAGTTAATTGTTTTTCTGTTGCTCAAAGTCTTGACAAAGCCACTTTAAAGTGGGTTAATTAGAGGCTTGAAATTATAATGATGAGTTCCACAACAGTCCTCACACTGCGAGTGTGTGCTCAGGAATCCAATCCAAAGTGCACAAATTAGCCAGATGTAAAATCGAGAGTGGATGTGGGGAGCTGAGAAAAAGCACTATGAGATAATTTTCAGGAACTTTAAGCTCAATTGCTTGAAAGCATTTCAACTTCAGGTTTCTTCAGCTTTCTATTTCTGAGTTACATTAGACTGAGAAATATGCTGTTGCTGTCTCTCTGTTTAACTGTCTAATCAACAGCTGCTAAAAAAGAAAAAAAAAGGTCAGCTTTTGTGAGATAGAGTAGTTCTTCAAAGTCAGAGAATTACTGCTCAAATGAACTTCTGCGTTTCAAAGGCAAACCTAATAAAGGAGGAAATGAGGTGGCAAGGTGAATTTCAACTCTAAGTAGGGATTCAGATCAGTTGAATTAAACTGAAAAGAGACAAAGAATGTTGAGCAGATATATTTTGTTACTTGTTCATTCCCTAACATCCAACACCCTTTTAAATGTTATCTAGTCATTCAGAAGTTAAATGACCCAGGTTGCAAATAAAAAGACAAAGAGAGGGCATGAGAATTAAAGAGAGGAAGGGAAGAAAGAAAAAATTTAGAGGAAAAACTCATTTAGAAAAACTTACTGTCCTTTCTTAAAAAATATAGAACTAACTGGTAAAGAAGCGATTTAAAGATAAAGGTATTGAACATAAATATACAGGTATATGAACAAAGTTACTGCCTGCATTTTGTCTTGGAGATTATATAACATCATGAATTATCTATAAGTAAAACAGTATTATTAATAGTTTCAGATACATGAAGCACTTTATATGCAATATTAACATAACATAAAGACCCACTTCTCTCATTCAATACTAAAAAAATTATCCTATGACCTAAGCCATCATGAGCTAAATACAATAATTAATATATGCCTTGTATGCTCAATCTGTCAGAGGTATTTGAACCAGAGTGACTCCATCTTGAATAGGAGTTAGATAAAATGAGACTGAGACCTACTGGGCTGCATTCCCAGGAGGTGAGGCATTCTTAGTCACAGGATGAGATAGGAGGTCGAAACACGGTACAAGTCACGAAGACCTTGCTGATAAAATAGCTTGCAGCAAAGAAGCTGGCCCAAACCCACCAAAACCAAGAAGGCAATGAAAGTGACCTCTGATCATCCTTAACGCTCATTATACACTAATTATTCTGTATTAGCATCCTTAAAAACACTTCCCCCTGTGCCATGACAGTTTACAAATGCATGGCAACATCAGGAACCTACCCTATATGGTCTAAAAAGGGGAGGAACCCTCAGTTCCACAAATTGCCTACCCTTTCCTGGAAAACTCATGAATAATCCACCCCTTGTTTAGCATATAATCAAGAAATAACCATAAAAACAGCCTACCAGGTACCCTTGGGGCTGCTCTGCTTATGGAATAGCCATTTTTTATTCCTTTACTTTCTTAATAAAATTGCCTCCGCTATGCTCTATGAATTTGCCCTAAATTCTTTCTTGCACCAGGTCCAAGAACCTGCTCATGGGGTCTGGATCAGGACCTCTTTCCGGTAACAATTCTGTAATTGTTAATGAACCTCTGATGTGTACCAAATAATGCCCTAGGCTTTGGGGCTATAATAGTGAACAAAACAGACCAAAGCTCCTGCCCTCCTGGAGCTGACTTTCTGTTGGTGAAGGAGACATAAACAATTATATCATCTATCAAAATGTGTAAGTGCTAAGGAGAAAATAAAGTGGAGCATAGAAGTAATGAGCACTGGGAGATGGAGTTTGCCATTTTAAATCAAATGGCTAGAGACCATTTTAACAGAAACTTATAGACACAAAGCACAATTATGGTTCTTGACTCTGAGACATAGCCACGAGGCTAATGTGGCTTGAGCAGAATAAGTAAGGAGGAAAGTGACCAGAGAGGGGAGAAGGGGAAGAGTGCCAGGTCATATTGGGAGACATGAAGCCAACACAAGAGTAGACTTTTGCTGAGAAACTGGAAGTATTAAAAGGTGTTGAGCAGAGGGGTGACATAATCTGTGTTACATTTTTAAGGGTTTACTGTAGCTACTGTTAGAGAAGACTACGGAATACACGGATGAACAGATGCAGGAAGAGTTAGAAGCCTATTGCAAATAATACAGATGAGAGATAGTGCAGATTGGACCAGGTGGTAGTGAAGGACATGGGCAGATTCTATAACACACAATGAAATGAAAAGGGGCAGTCACAGACATGGCTAGAGGGTGGGATTGTACGGTGGTTAGCATCATGAGCTCTGGACAGATCTGGGTTCAACTCCATTGTATTCTACTTGTTAACTGAGCAGCCACAGGCAAATCATTTAGCTTCTCTAAGCTTCACTTTCTTCTTCTGCGAGTGAGGTTCCTAAGAGTACTTTATGAATATTTACCCCAGAGAGTTATTGTGATATTTAGATGAGACATAGCACCTGATACAAAGTAAGTATGTGTTACACTCAATAAATCGGAAGTAAAATAACAGAAAAAAATAAGAGTAAGCAGGAGCGTACTCACTAAGGGTCTCCTGAGCATGTTGGTGAGCACGTACATACTCTGTTTTATCAGAAGCTATGGAAATGTTTGGTGAGGAGACAGACAGGATCAGCTGACTTTTTAGTGTGATTAACTTTTTAGCTTCCCCGTGGAGAGTAGATTGAAAAGGGTCTTAGCTGGACACAGAGAAAGGAGGCTGCAGTAGTTGTCCAGGCACAAAATGAAGGTGGCAGCAGGAAGAAACTAGCAGTATGAGTGGAGAGGAGAGAGCAGCTCTGTCTGGGTGAGGGCAGTACAGGGGCCCATGTGAATGCCAGCTTCTAGTTGGTAGCTGCTTAGAGAACTGTGCCACTAATGGAGAAAAGGGACTCTGAGTTATTCTAGTGAGAGGCTGATGATGACATCAAGACTCAGTTTCCCTGCAATGCAGCACACTCGGATTAGAACAATCAAGAAAGGAAAACGCCAGGGCCTGCCAGGGAAGCCAGGAAGGGCCTGGTTGCCTGTCACCACCTGCACCCAAAGCACTGATACTTTCTTGATATGTGTGTTTATTACTTTGTTCTCCCTTAGTTTGTGTCAATGTTAAACATGAGGGAGTGATCAATGATAAAAACAAGATAAATACGAGATACTTCTAGATTCAATGATACAGTCAATAAAATTGGGAAAACATTTTATTTGGGGAATATTTTCAAGGAAAACTTGCCCAAATAAAAATTGTTTTCTGTTAAAATTACACAGACATGAGTTTGTTTATTCCTTTTGGAGCTCATTTGTGAGCACTCTTGCAGCATCCATTTAGGATCTGAACACTGAAGCCGTCTGAATCTGAGTACTTCCTACCCTAATGAGCTTCAGGAAGGCTGACGTGCCTCTCCCTCCTGCTTGGGTCTTGGTGAGCTGAGTGTGAAGGCCTGGCCGCAGCTCCCAAACACACTGACATTTAATTAGCACAGTCGCTGTGATCCCATAGCGGGCCTTCCCCAATGAGAACTACAAAGCATTGCACAGAGTGGGTACAACTACAAGCTAAATAAATCCCTAGTCTGGTAGATAAAGAGCTGCTTTTGCAAACTGGACCCCATGCATACTTCCTATCAGTCCTTTACTGGTACTGCTTTTAGGCAATGCTGCTGTGCTAAGGGGAAACAAATACAAATATGAGGAGCCTCAGGAAATCTAGGAGGGTGGACATTTTAAACATACACACACTTCTGCTGAAGAGCAATTGCAGTATATTTAAGGAACAAATAACACACTTGCTCAGTGACAGCAAGACAATTTGTGCTGTAATGCCACTAGCGTTTCCCTCATTCTCCCCTCTTCTCCAGGTTTTAGAACTGATATTTTGCCTTCATTCCACTTAAGACAGGGATCTGAAGAGGACACTCTGGCCGAGATGCTTTGAATCATTGCTTCTCTGACTCTACTGTGCATTCTGGTGTGTGTCTGCTTTGCAGGTAGTAAATACCACAGCATCCTCTGTTCACTGCAGTCCAATTTGTGTCTCTTAACTTCCCCTCCATCAACAGATTATTCTGCGGAGACTGCTGGTGACCTGCTGGGAGCCAAAGCCATGGGTCCGGTTTACAGCTGCACCTCATTTATTGCATCCTTGAGGGCCTTTGGTCTCACCCTCTTTTGTGATTCTCTCCTCCCTTGCTTTTATATCACATTCCCTCAGGCCTCTGATTTTCAATTCATTTCTGCGGGTTTCACTTCCTCTTTCTTTCCTTTAAAGTTTGCCATTTCTCAGGATTCAACTCTTGATCTTTTACTCCTCTCACTCCAGTTGATTTTTTCAGGAAATCTCATCTACATCTGCAATTTCAAACAGCATCTATATACCTACTGTCTCTGTACATCTATGTTCCAAGCCTAGCTGTCCTTCCTGAGAATCAAGGAGCATAATCATCTGCCTATTGTACACCTCCAACGCAGTGTCCCATCAGTTCCTTAAATACCAAAAGACTAGAACTAAGCTGCTCTTCTCTACATTCCACCTCGAGCCTCCTCTGTCTCCTGTCTTGTGAAATGCACCATCATCTGCCCACCAGCCAACTCTATACCTAGGAACCATCTAAGACTCTCACTTCATTTTCTCTCACCTTAAGCCATTCCCAGCTATTTAGTCAGCTAGAGATGAAGTGGTGCTTGGATTCAGGAAAGGGCAGTGGTGATGGATTCTTCCTTCTCCTGGGATATAAGCCAAAACCCTCAGCAAGAGCTACATGTCCTCCTGATCCAACCCTGCCTCCCTCCTGTGTCTCACCTCCAGTCCTCTCTCTTTTGGTGCCCTAGTTATTCTGGCCACTTCTTGTTTGGTCATTAGGGACTTTGCATATAAAGCAGTAAGAGACTCCAGATTCTCACATGGCCTTATGGGGACAAAAAGTGCATGCCCAGGGAGGAGAGTGCTGTGGTTTTTATTCATTTGTTTTGGTGCAAACTATTTTTCAACAGATATTTTCATGTGTATACGTGGCAGAGGTTAATGTCTTTAATTTCTGAGAAGGGGAGTTAACAGAAATGAAATTAGTAACAATCAGCTTAGGTTGGTACCAGGAAGGTGGAAAACACAAAAAGAGAAGGAAGGGAAGGAAATGAGAAAAGGCTGTCTCTAGATCAGATGATCAGGCTATCAGACAAATAAGGAAGGAAGCTGAGAAGGTAAAAAGTCTGGAGCAGCTTTTTTTTGAAACTGTGGTTTGCAGAAAACTGTATATCCAGGATATACAGTAAAAAGCTATTTCAGATCCTACTCCAGATCTTCTCAATCAGAGTCTCCGGGGTTGGGCTCCTGGAATTTGAAGCACTACAATTTGAGAACCACTGCTTTAGAGCTCAACTCTAATACACAGTGTTTCCCAAGTTGTATATCAGGTGTAAGCAGAAAACTACCTTTGCCCCAGCTAGGGTTCTTTAGTTTGCCCTCTGACCTGGATGCCTAATCTGTCTCATTTCAGTGACTTCTGTCTTCATTTCCCCCTCTTCTGCTTCTATTTTATTTGATTCATTCACACACCTGGTTTATACTTGATTCATTCATATTCTGAATCTAGTGAATGAATCTGCTCTGTCAATTGGTTAGTTAATTCTCATTTATGAACAGGCTTCCACTGTCCATAGAATGATTAAGTCACTGAAACACAGCAATCAGAGAAAGAAACTTCAGTATGTTTTTTTTTTTTTTATGTAGTCAGAACCTCTACATGTATATCTATCAGTATGTGTGTTAGTTATACTCACATACAAAGGGAATTAAACACTCTAAGCATGAAAAATATTTAAAAATAAATGACTCAGCTCTTACAAGGATATTTCAGATATGGGACACAGGAAACTTCTCAACTGTGGAGATTATAAAAATAATCTACAAGAGGGTTTGGCCAACTACATACAGCTCCTAGGTCAAATCCAATTTGCCACTTGTTTTTTTAAAATAAAGTTTTGCTTGAACACAGCCAGGCTTATTTGCTTACACATTGTCTATGGCTGTTATTGCTCTAGAATGGCAGAGTTGAGTGTTTGCCACAAAGACGGTATAACCTGAAAAGCCTAAAATACTGACTATGTAGTACTTTGCAAATCCCTGGTAGAGTAACAGAAAATTGTAAATCATTTTCAGGTCTCATGCAGCTTACAACCAGAAAAAAAAGCATATATATATATATACACACACACACATACATATATATATACACATACACACACATATGCACATATATACAAACATGTATAAAGTTACATATATATGTATAGAGATACATTTCTAGAAGTTTTCTGGAACTAATTTCATATTTCTAAAATTGATCACATGTTGTCAACAATATAAATCCTGACAAGGGACTTTCCAGAATTTTTCCCTACTATATAATTTCAAATAGTCACTTGGTTGTGACGTAGAAGGGGACTTTTATTTTTGGTCTGGCTAAGGGTAACTATTTCCCTTTCTGAGGCCTGACTTTTTTTTTAGCTCAACAATTTGTCTTTCAGCATTAGTTTGTCACAATGGTCTGCCACTTTGCTGTGCCTCTGTAAGTAATTCTGAAACTCAAAATGCACCAACAGTTACAAAACACAAAAGATGAGCAATATCATCATATAATAGTAAGACTCACATACCTACATACCTAAATGATTCCATGGGCTACTACACCAGGAAAACTAATTTCTTTCTTTCTCTTTTTTTTTCTTTTTTTGTCAGACAAAGTCTTCCTCTGCTCCCCAGTCTGGAATGTAGTGGCGCAATCTCAGCTCACTGCAATCTCCGCCTCTCAGGTTCAAGTGATTCTTGTGCCTCAGCTTCCTGAGTAGCTGGGACTACAGGTACGTGCCACCACATCTGGCTAATTTTTGTATTTTTCTTAGATTGGTGCAAAAGTGATTGCAGTTTTTGCCATTGGTAAAAATAGTAGAGACGCTGTTTCACCACGTTGGCCAGGCTGGTTTGGAACTCCTGACCTCAAGTGATCTGCCCACCTCAACCTCCCAAAGTGCTGGGATTACAGGCATAAGCCACTGTACCTGGCTGGAAAAACTATTTTCACATATCACTTTGGTATTATAATACTGGATCTATTGACTAAATGAGTATTCGTTGGATCTCTCTGTCCTGACATTCTGTCCTAGCTCATATTTCCTCAGTGTGTCTTCAGGATAAAATGTTAGCTATATAGTTAGGCTATTTTTTAAAAATGAAGTCTTGCTCTGTTGCCCACCCTGGAATATAGTGGCACCATCCCAGCTCACAGCAACCTCCACCTCCTGGGTTCAAGCGATTCTCCTGCCTCAGCTTCCCGAGTAGCTGGGATTACAGGCACCTGCCACCATGCCTGGATAATTTTTGTATTTTTAGTAGAGATGGGATTTCACTATATTAGCCAGACTGGTCTTGAACTCCTGATCTCAAGTGATCCATCTGCCTCAGCCTCCCAAAGT
Source organism: Cebus imitator (assembly GCF_001604975.1). NCBI lineage: Eukaryota > Metazoa > Chordata > Mammalia > Primates > Cebidae > Cebus > Cebus imitator. The sequence goes on from NW_016107682.1 coordinate 941,482, forward strand.
GCTGGGATTATAGGCATGAGCCACCTTGCCTGACCTATAGTTAAGCTTTCTTCATTTATGTCTGTTCAGGAAAAACAAGTTAATCAATAAATATTATATGCAGATACATGCAAGGACACACATAAACCCATATATATGGAATATTACTTAGTGCTCTGAGCTTAGTATTTTTATTTTGGCTTATGTGTTTACTAATTACGTTTTCTCATGGGTTTATTTATAATTGATTTATCTTTAAATGCTTGCTTAATAATGTCTTGGTCATAAAAAATAAAAGTATAATCATTAAATAATCATTTTAAGACTTAAAACATTGCTTTGGGGTTTGTGGATATTTTCTAAAACAGACTTCAGTGCTATTTGGCTCTGCATTATTCTTTTCAGCATTTTACAGAATCATTAATGTCTTTCATTTTATAGCAACAGATGTAAGAACTAAGTACTCTAAGGAACAGGTTAGTAAAAATGTATACTATATCATATTTCAATAAATATTTCTATGTAATTCGTTTCTGGTACTTAAAGTCCTCCAGAATTTGACAGGACGTGTCCCTCCTTAGCTACCTCCCAAGTTGCAACACACTGCTTTCTCTCTTCTTGATGTAAGGTCCCAGAGAAGCTAATCTCACACACAGAGCATGGTGAATACTGCCCCCACCTCTGTGCATACTTTCCCTATGATGAAAATGCTTTTCTCTCTTTCCTGTGTTTATCTAAATTTATCAATCCATAATATTCATCTAAAATGCAAGCCCCTCCACAAAGCCTTATACAGTAACTCCAGCCAATATTAACCTATTTCAGCTATTTCCTTTCCAGTCATCTGTAGCAGCAGTCCCTAACCTTAATGACACCAGGGATCAGTTTTGTGGAAGACAATATTTTCATGAACCAGGACATGAGGGGAATGGTTTGGGGATGATTCAAGAACATTGTATTTATTGTGCATTTTATTTCTATTATTATTACATACTCATCATAATATAGAATCAGTGGGAGCCCTGAGGTTGTTTTCCTGCAACTAGACAGTCCCATCTGGGGGTGACGGGAGACAGTGACAGATCATCAAGCATTAGATTCTTCTAAGGAGCACATAAACTAGATCCCTCATAAGTACAGCTCACACTCTTATGAGAATCTAATAGTGCCACTGATCTAGCAGGAGGCAGAGCTCAGGTGGTAATGCTTGCTTGCCTGCCACTCACCTCCTGCTGTGTGGCTCGGTTCCTAACAGGCCACAGACTGGCACCCATCTGGGGCCCAGGGGTTGGGGACCCCAATCTACAGCACTTATTGATGATCATAGTCACTCATTTACTTACTCTCTCACTCAATGAATCAAAAGTATTTACCATATCAAACACAGTACTATGTACCTAGTGACATCCGTGAGTAAAACCTAACTCCTGCCTCTCTGAAGTCTGGAGTCTAGTGGAGGAGACAAGTCAATAGGCCATGTGAATTTGGTGATATATGTTCTGTGATCACAGCAGGCATAGCATGCCATGGGGACTCACAGGAGGGACATCCACCCAGGCTTGGGCTACAGGAATGTGAAGGAGCTCAGGCTGTAGAGTCTGAGTGTCTGGGGTATCTGAGGTATACACATGGTGGGAGGATCAAGAGTTCTATTATGGATAATGTTAAGTGTGAGATGCCTAAAAACACATTCAAATGCAGATCCTGAGCAAGCAGTTGGAGGAACCAGTCTGGTGTTCAGAAGACAGGCCCACGCTGAAGATGTACATTTGGAATTTATCATAGTACAGCTGGTGTTTAAAGTCATGTGAGTAAGTGACATTCAGGGAGTGAGCATCGATTAAGACCAGAAATCCATGGAATGGATCTGAAGAGAATACCTCTAATAGAAGCCAGAGAAAGAAATAGGAGCCAGTGAAGCAGACAGAAAAACCAGGAGATTGTGCTGGGCAAAAATATAAGTGAAGAAATATTTCATGGAAAGGAGAGTGGCCAACTGTGTCAAATGTTAGTGATGGGACAAAAGATGTGGAATGGGGGCAACCATTAGGTGGGTCAAAGAGGCTGTGACTGGTGGCCTCATCAAGAGTGGTTTTGGTGGCCTGATGAAAATGAAAACCTGGCAGAAATGGGTTAGAGAGAGAATGGAAAGAGAGGAATTGGAGATAGCAATTACATACAATCTTTTGAGCAGTTTTGCTATGAAAGACAGCAAGTTATGAGCCAGTAGGCTAAAGGTTTTTTTTTTAAGAAGCAGATTTGCATGCATGAATGCTGAGTTAATGATCAAATGAGGGAGGACAGAAGAAAAGCCATATTTCTCTGTTTCTCTTGCTTCATCTGGTGCTCTCTTTCTCCATCGCTCCCTCTCTCTTGCTCTGCCACACTCACTTTCCCAAGCACACACCTAACCTGAGATCCCAGAGCACCTCAGATATACATTTTTCTTAGGACTTGATGCGATGTGGTTGTTTTTGTGCCTCCTTCCTGTAATAAAGGTATACTCAATGGGGGTAGAGACGATGCCTCCTTTCCATATCCCATGCATTTCCTACCCACCCAACAACTCTGTCTATAAAGCACATCCCCCAAAGGAATCATGTGGTCTCAAGGAGGCAGATATCCCTGCTAGCATGTACGCTCACAGAGGAAAGGGATTTGGGTGTGTGTGCTCACTACTTTATACCCAGCACCAAGAGCAGCAGGCTTTTCACATACCTGGGCAAGTAGGATAAGTCTGTTCTCTGTGATTTAATATGATAATCTGTTCATGTTTACAAAAGTTTTTTTTCAACTAAGTTAACATATTAGAAAGGTCCTACATTATCAAAGTCTGTCTATGAAGTGAATGTAATATCTATTTTCACAATGACTGTTGAATTAAACCCACTTCAAGATTAATTACATTTGCTCCTGCTTATAAATTAGAAGTGTTGATCATTGTCCCTGAGGACCAAAAAACAGCTATGTGCATTATTTCATCTCGTGTGTTCCGCAGAATGGTTCTACTATGTTGTACTATATTCTTACACAAACTCCTTCTGAATTAAATGTCAGTAAGAAGTTGGTCATAAATGAATATTATAGGTATTAATTATACTCTTGGTTACCAAGAAACTCAGAGCTATCACTGATAAACAGTAAGAATGTTAGCCAAGACCTTTGGTATACTTAGATCCTCTTTCCTTCTCAAGGCTTTTGATCTTGTATTCTAACAAGCTAATTATACACATGCATTTCTCATTCAACCTCAAATTCTGTTTATAAGTGATGAGGGATATTTATAAATACATAAATATCTAGTAGCTGATTATTGTTACATTATTTAGAACATAATCGAATCCAATAAAAGAGCCATCACAGTCCAACTACTCTCTAGAGCTCATATAAGTCTCTGAAAGTTTACTTTGCAAATGTAGCTCACTGACAGCCATATTTTTATAGATGAGAAGGCTGAAGCCAGAGAAGTTAAGCGATGTAAATAGCTCAGAGAGAAAATACAGGGTGCAGGGGTGGAATAATAGCTAAGCTGTTTGCATAATATTCTTGGTACAATATTCTGGCCAACATATTACTAAGCTACAAGTGCCTCTGTGAGTTGAAAAACCCAGCTGTGTTTTCTACGTTCTACACTACAAGCAATAATAAAGATGAGGTAATTATAAGTTACTTAAAACCCTTCAAAGATATTAGAAATGGAAGTTATGTAACCAATTACAAACTCATCCTTCTGTATCTACAAATAAAGTAAATGAAGCAATGCTGATTACTACGTATTAGCATAAGAAAATAGAAGCTGCAAAGAGGTGAATAGCATAAATCTCTAAGGAAATATTGTAAGTAGTCTGAGTAATACATACATTTCATACGGTTTCAGTATAAATTAAACTTCAGCTATTTGGAATAATTTACATGTATATCCCTTAAAATGAATATAGCTCAAGCAATTGTAGTTAGTTTAGAAACAGAATTTTTAAAGAAAAAAGTGGATTAATGAAGACTATCAGGACATCCAGAAAATTTCTTTAGCATGACATAAAGAATCCCTGTCCTTAAGACACCATGGCTGTTCCTACCATATTCTCTCTCTCTCTCTCTCTCTCTCTCTCTCTCTCTCTCTCTCTCTCTCTCCCTCCCCCTCTCTCTGTCTCTTTCCCTCTCTCTATCTCTTTTTCTCTCTCTTGAAAGTTAAGAAAGAGATATTGACTTTGATTAGGGATAAGGTAACAATTCAAGGGTCTGAAATATACTAGGGAGTGCTATGCATTTTCCTTTTCCTGAAAAACTTATCATAAAAGCCTTGCCTGATATCTCCAGCTCTCCTATTAGACTTTGAATTCAATGGATAGTCAAAGCAGGCAGAAGGAGGAGTCAAAGGCACAGCAATGGCATTTTACATTTCTAGAATTCAGACTGATGCTCTAATAATTATGTCACTCAGAAATAAATATATATATCTAACAAACATGGAATGTTAAGCAAACAAATAATTGCTTCCACTGAACCTGGCTAATAATTAGTGAGTCCCATTTCAGTCCATTTCCTAGATTGCATTTTTTATTGTATCCATTAAGCATCAATTTGAGAGGTCATTTAAATGGCCATAACCCAAAGATTCTTAGTTGCTCAGTGAAAGATATGTAACTGCCTATTAGAAGATTTAAATCTATTCTATAATACCTAGGCATTTTTTCCCATTATACCTTTTCTTTGTGGAAAGTTTCTTTTGTGAAAATAAGGCCTTCTGGGTGCCCAGATTTTGTGGATATACTACTACTTTAGTAGCCAGGACCTACATACATGAAACAAAGATCATTTCCAGGATGATACATAGCATAACCTAGTGTAAAATAAGCATGTGGTTCTGGGTGGACATAACAAATGTAAGAATTCAAAACACAAAGAATAGATCATTGCTGGCTGGAATTTATCTAGGATATGGGTTAGGTAGGTCTCAGTTTGGATCTTAAGGATATGAAGGTAATACTAAGATGAGTTATAGGAGGAGATATTCTATTAGTAAAAGAGAAAGACGGTATCATGAACAAAAATAAGAAAAGCACCTAGCAAGAGAGAAGATAATACTTAATCTATAAAACAGCAAAACTTTAGAATAGTTTTAGAGTGTCCTAGTCACACATTCACTCATCCTTCAATTATTCACTCATTTGTGCAACATTTGTTAAATACCTACAGAGTCATTGCAGTTATCAAAGATGTATGCACAATTCAAATTACTGTAGTTTATTTCATATAAAAATATATGCAGATACCACACAAGATCCCTACCAATATGACCAAAAGAAGCTTCTCTCCCTAAAACATTTTTGGCTCCTTTTTGCAGAAGTTGTTCTGCCTGCTTGCACTGTCTTCCTCCATCCCTCTCTTTCAAGATTCAATTCAAATGTCACCTCTTCCAGAAAGGCCTCTTGATTCCTAGGGGAAGTGCATCTTGAACATACCTCCTTGTTAAGACAAGCACATTCAATTATAATGATTTATCTCTTTCTCTCTTCCTTTCATATATACTTCATTGTGAGCTTCTTGATCGCATTTTTAGTCATCTTTCCATCTTATAAACTAGCACAATGCCTGATATAAGAGCCGCTCAATAAATGTTGTTGAAAGACTATCTTACAATAAATAAGCCCTAGGTGAATTGCAGGTGATTAATATAATATTCAAGTACTAATAGCTGGCTAGGGGAAGGGTCAAGCTACCCAGGTCTTCTTTTGCTCCTTTAAATATGCCAAGCTCATTGTCACTTTCAAGCCACTGGGCTATTCTCTTGCAAACCACCCACAACCCCGTGGTATCCTGCTGGCTTTTGATTTTTAACAGATCTATCTAGTTTAAATTGCTCCTCAGAAAACCTCCAGATCAGCCAGTCTCTAATAGCCTCTAGTAATTGTCTTTCACCACAATCTATTCTTATCCACTGCATAGCTTATATCACCATCTGCTATCTTTCTGGTTCACTGTCTGTTCTTCATTGCTCCCAGCCAGAATGCAAATTCCCTGAGAGCTGATCTGTTGTGGATCTTCTTTACCGCTGCATATCTGGCACAGTGCTTGGCATCTAGGAAGCACTCAATGCATCTATGAAACTCAGTGAAAGAAAGAATGAGAAATGTAAATCCTTTACTCCACAGTGGTAAACTGACGGATCCAGGGCTGCATTCAGCTTGCTGCTGAGTTTTCTTTGGCCTGTTCAGTGTCTATTAAAATTGTGAATGATCCACCAAAGTTTAAAAGTTAGAGATTCCACATTTTTACCAAATTTCAAAATACAGGCTCCTTTTGAAATATTGGAAGAAGTGGAAATCCAGGGTCTGCAAGCCAATTGGCAAGTGAGCAGAAGTGAGTAATGGCTCCCTGCTTTGGAAGATCATCAGACTGTCCCAACCTCACCAGCTCCTAGATCACTCATTCATATACCCTGTCTGGCCCTGAAGGTGGCTAGATTTTGGCCCTAATCTCTTCTACTAAAGCTTTCTCTGTGACCCATGCTCTATAGCACCCTCCTATAATTCCTACAAATTCTGCCTTCATGGATTGCTGTGACACTAAATTTTGGAATATGTCTTTATAGCTGAGGCATCAGTACTTTCCTTCTTATTATTTCTGCATTATGACATGGAAATATTATATAATTAAATACAAAAACTGGATTCATTATACACCAGAAAAAAAATCTAGGCGAATGTTTAAATGATCTCAAGGTGCTGAAAGAAAATTATTATGAAAACATTAAAAGTCAGTAAATCAGCAACAAGTAAACATAACTAATATGACTGACAGTTATTATCCCTAATTAAATTTCATTACGAAAAATGAACCTTATGAAAGAAGAGATAACGGAACACTTTCAAGTAATTCACAGAAGAAATACAAATGACCAAGGAACATATTAAAAGGTAGCCCATTTTGCCAATAATTCAAAAGATATGAATTAAAATGTGATTCTCCTTTCATCTGTCACACATTAATTCATTCAGCAAACATTAGTTGAGTGATCACTATGTCCCAAATACTATTGGTTTGGCCAGTATTTTTTAAATGGTAATAATTTTAGGACTCACTAAGACAAGTACTATCATAAACTGTGGAAAACAATTTTATAATGTGCATCAGGAACCATAAAATAGTTACTATCCTGTGACCCAGTAATTAAACATCTTGGAATTTATCCTAGAGAAATAATCAGTGTGGCAGACAAAGATTAATGTATGAGGATGTTAATCATAGCATAATTTATAATATCAAATACGTTAGAAATCTAAATGTCTAATAATAAGGAGTGATTACATAAATCGTGGTACATTCAGGTGAGGAACAATTATGCAGACATTAAAATTACGTTTTCAAAGGCCATTTAGTGAGGGTTATGGGAGTGCTCGTGAAAAATTTTCAAGCCTGCATTTTGAAAAGAATTAAATATAACCGATCAAAGTGACCCATTCTCTTTGCCTTGTGATCTAGGAGTTATTTTTGCTTCCTACAGCTTGCTATCTAATACTTCTCTCAATCCTGAAAAGCATATAACATTTCTCCATATGCTTCTTACTTCAGATAGGCATTAAATGCAGGGTCTCAGACATAAGAACAGAAATTGCTTCAGGGCAGCATGAAACAATATGGTTTAATATATATTGGGCATGGTCTAATATACACTGGTTTAATATATATTGGACATACACGAAGTACTGAACAGTGCTCTGGACTGTGGGTAGTGACTGTTTTTACAGAAAGCAAGAAAAGAATATAAAAGACCAAGAGTAGAGTGGAGAAACGGGGCGGAGAGGCTTAAGGGAAGTATGCAGAAGATAGAAAGTCAAAAAGTGCACATAGTTGGATTTTAAGGAAATTCTCTGCACAATACTATAGTATTAGGAGTTAAGAAATTCCCTTTTTGATGTATTTATAGTTTTATGTAGATCAGACAAGACACTTACAAGAAGCATTATTTGTTTCTTGTAACACCAACCACAGGAAAGGCCAAAAGGGATGTCATGGCAGAAAAAGCAGAACTACTTCACTACCATGAAAAGAAAACAACAAAAATTGAAAGTCTGCGAGCACCAGAATAAACTGTCTGCACAAAAGATGATAATAGTAAAACAAAGAGGAAGTTGCATCTTGGTTTTGGAATTACTGAACTGTGCAAAGGCAGAAACCAATTTGCACAGTCATTTGCCTGCAGGAGCCCAGTGATTGCATATCCACAATGAAAACAGTGGAAACTGGACTCTACCAAACCCCTATAGCACAGCTACATGGCCACTTCTGAAGCAGTGCTTACAACGAACCACTCCTTGTGAGTTTGCGGATTTATGAAGAACTTGCCAACAATCTTGGAGATTGGACTCCCAAGAAACCAAATATGCTATCCTAGCCTAGAGAAAGCCAAGGAGTCACTTGCAGAAAGACCAGCAGAGCACAATAGTCTCTCTTCTGCGAGTGAAAGCCGATTATTTTTCATGGAAAATTGGTGAAGGGGTTACCCCATAAAGAATGCATTTATATGGTGGCAAGGTAAAGACTCCTTGTGCCATTGTAATAGAATAAGCATACAATTGCTTAACTCTACACTGTCAGTTACATACAACTGGCTTACTTTTCTTCCATACCTATGCCCACTTTGGGTTCTAAAAGGGACTCATGTGGACTGTCATTTAATATTTTATCTCTTACAGTGTAATCACAGGGCTTAAAATATTCAGCAATTCAGAATCTCCTTTTTTCTTTATTCTCTTTTGCTTTGAGAAAGGGCACGTTTGTTCTCTCTCATCTAGAGGCCTGACTTTGTTTCTGTACTTCTGTATTGGACGTTCATTGCTCTACAAATTATGGCTTTTCCAATATTTTTCTTCTGGGAAGTATAAGGAAAAAAAAAACTTGATGTATCCACCCCAGCCATTTTTACATTATTGATTTCTCTTCCTTTCAACAAGTTCTTTTTAACCCCTTGTAACTTTTTTTTTTTTACTATTTGTAAATTTCCACTTTTCAGGCAATTCCACCATCATCTTTGCATATATCTATTCTCCTCTTTAAGCACTGTAATAAACTCAAATTCATTAAAATAATTGGTCTTTATGCCACCTTCATTTTGAGTTTCTTTCATATATAGGTTGCTTTATTTTTTCCATCATCTTTCCATTTCTGAGCAGTGCTTGCATTCTTTACCCTCTTCATCCATTCTTCTCAACATGTAACATTGTCTTCCTAAAAATTTGTATTATGTACTCTGTTTTGTTGTTGTTTTTTGTTTGTTTGTTTGTTTGTTTGCTTTTTGAGACAGAATCTTGGCTCTGTCACCCAGGCTGAAGTGCAGTGGTATTATCTCAGCTCACTGCAACCTCCGCCTTCCAGGTTCAAGTGATTCTCGTGCCTCAGCCTCCCAAGTAGCTGGGATTATAGTCATACACCACCATGCCCGAATAATTTTTGTGTTTTTAGTAGAGATGTGGTTTTGCCATGCTGGCCAGACTGTTCTTGAACCCCTGACTTCAAGTGATCCGCTCACCTCAGCCTCCCAAAGTGCTGGGATTGCACCTGGCCTGTATCCTATACTCTTATGCTTATTTTGCTTCAAACTGAGTGACCTAACATAAGGTTTTTATTTACCTTGACATTTTCATTGTTAGCCCTAAGATACTGGTCATCTGAGATTGCTTTTTAAAACTTCTGAATGGATGTGAGGTGGTTCATTCATTGTCTGCTAGCCAATCTGTCACTCTGCTGGCTCCAGGGCAAGCTTAGCTCGTCTGGTTGTTCATTCCCCACTCATCAGCTATGCAATCAGCCCTTATTCATGCAGCTGCTCAACTTGTGCAAGAAGACAACCTCCCCCATGCAAAGCAAGACTATCTTGCAGTCAAGAAAGCAGAGGTGGCTCTATTTCCCTACTTCCTTCTTCTAAAACTTATTACTGCTCATTTTGACCTTGCCTTTTGGACTCTGCTCATCTTCCTTGCCTTTTTCCCTCCACAGTGCTAGAGCCTCTAAAGTAACTCCTTGACCCTGTACATATAAGGGTCACCATGTTTCTGTGTTCATTCTAGTAGCCAATATGATTTTAACTTTCAGTCTGGGATTTTTTTTTTTCCTTCTACTCACATTCACTCTCTAGCCATTCATTTGCTAGCTTGACTCACTTTGTGTTACCTGACTTCCCTTTCTCTTTAAAATGACACATTTTCCACATCCTAAATCTCTACTTCCTGCTCCCTTCGACTTGGCCTTCATCCTTGCTCAGCAGCTAAAATGCTCATCTGTCTAGCTATAACTCCTCTGCCCTTACCTCTTTCTGTTCTACATAGGCATTTTGATACACTACAAGAGATCTTAAAATCTTCTCAATGAGCCAGATAGATTATAAAACAATATTGGTGTCTTTTGTTAGTATCTTTTAGAATCTGACTCCTTCCTGGAAGGTTTTGTAAAAATTATAGTCAAGTTCACATATGTTAGAGTTATACAAAGTATAGAAAAGGGCATAGGAAATGTCTAAAGAGAAACTTTAAAAATAAATCTTTTGAGAATCTGACTTTATATCTATCAATGTTTATTATCAATTGATAAAACGTACAGGGAAACAGAAGGGAGATATTGCCAATGGGAGAAAACGATGAGAAAGGAAGACAGAGAAAGTCTCTAAAGTTTGAACTTCATTTTGTAAAAACAAAGGAGCTATCATAGACAAAATCAAATTGTGAAATGTACATTTAAAATGTTTAACTTCTTAATAAATTTGCATTCGAAGATGCCAATTTAAAGTTGATCTGCATGTTAATGGTATTAAATTTATGAATAGTACTCATCAGGTACCTGTTTTTATAAGTAATAATATAGAAATAGTTCCTTCAAAAGAATTTAAAGTTTAGCCTCACACTTCCAATCAGAGGCTGCCAGTTTATGGCTTCTGCAGAAAGCATGTCAACCTGCAATTCAAGGAGACCAGAAACTACCTGCCAGGCTCACTTGATTAAGCCTGAATGCACCCCCTTACTTCACACTCTGTCTCCACAGTAGCCTCTCTTCCTCTCTCTTTCAGATCCCTCATTTGTTGCCATGGTTTATCCATGGCTCAGGCTGACCTGAAATGTCTCCTCCCTTCTGGCCCAGTAGTTTTGGGTGCCAAGCATTTTGTTGAGGACCGTCCCCCACCATATCTTGGGGGTGCATAGTCAGGCATTCTGGGAGGGTGTTCCTCTCTTTACCCCAAACCTAGGATAGCAAGTGCTGAATAAATGAAGGGACCAGAACTTGAAAATATGACAACAAGCCACGGATATAAAACGTGATTGACAGAATGAGCAGAATAATGTAAAGATATAAAATGTGATACCTGATGGGCCAGAATATAGATATTGTGCCCAACATCTTTTGGAGAAACACCATCATCTCCGCCCTCGTCATCCCCATGATCACATTCCAATCCTTGGTTGTAGGCATTTTTCATCACATCCACCTATCAAAAAAAAAAAAAAAAGGAAGAAGAAGATTGAAATGCCAGGAACAACATCCACCTTACATTGTTTATGAGGAATAATTAAAAATTGGGCCGCTTCATGAGCCTCAAAAGTATAAAAGGACTCTAAATAAAAATGGTCTTGGAAACCATCTTTATAACAATGAACATGGAAGTATTTTTATATAGTATTTTCCCTTTTCTTGGAAATTTTGTTCGATATTTGAATGTTGATAGGGCAGAGGTTCCCATGAGTTAGGAGAATTAAGAACCCTAATAAACTTCCATTATTTACTAAGTGACCACTAAGGAACAGGCAGACATGGTGCTGGAGATTGCCCTGGGAACTGAGGACCCCAACAGTGGATGGGAGAGGGTACTCTCAAGGAACTTACTGTCCAGTGGGAGAGTCAGCAAGCAAAGAGGCGAACACAGCGGTCCTACAGCAGGGCTATGTATGTTTCTGAGGAAGTGCAGAGCAGGGGTACATAACTCAGGCAAGAGATGGAGGGTGGGCCAGAAGGAGGAAGGCAATGAAAGGATAAAGGTGTTGTCAACAGAGGAACTAGTACTTTCAAGGGCTACTGCACAGTGCTGTTGTTGAATAAATATGTAATTCATTGCCACATTTAACCATAGGATAGAAAAAGTGTTGGTTCTTATAACTCCCTGCTTGCAGACAGACACTAGGCTCTCATTAAATATATAATAAATCAAACTTCATCTTACTTTCTTTTGTGTGCCCTCCTTGACCCCATTCTTTACTAATAAAGTGAGACCAAAAGAGTGTCGTGCCAGGCTTTAATATGTTATACCCATAGCGCCAACAATGGCCCTGATGTGAGTGGGACTTAATCGTCAGCGCACTGAGCTATATTATGTGAGTACGTTCTCAGTGCTTTTGGAACCCAACGCTCTTAAAATACACTGGCATTCTTTCATAATGTGCATGCTACGAGTGAGAAGGAAAAGATAACTTCTACAATAGGAAGACACACTAATGATTTCTGTGGAATCTCCACTCACAGTCTGCACAGTTTCCTTGAGGCCAAGCATTGTACAACACATCACTAAGAAGAACAACTACAAAAAATATTAATTTTATTTTTATTTTTCAGAAAGAGATATAAATAAAATTTTTGAAGGGTATAAACTTTTTTTTTTTTTTTACATACCTTTCTCATATGCTCCAATACACCGTTAAACTAAAGCCATCTTTTTCTGGCAATATACATTTGCACACAGTTTAGTAGAGTGTGATAAGTTGGTTAAGAAAAGTGCTTGGATTAGATAAAACTACTGAAGTCATAAGGACCCAAATCACACAGCCCTTTGCCATCACAGGGCCTTCTGAGGTATTGGTAATGGTAGGTCATGATGTTCCATTTGTCTTGGTAGAGCAATGAAAATCGATCAACTTTTTTTTGTTCTCTAAACTTGTTCCTTTTAGGCTACCCATTATTAACCAAGCTTTAAAAAGTTTTCTTACCAGTTCTCTGGGTCTCATGTTAAAAAGAATTCTTTCTGCATTCTCGCTGTCATGTCTGCTTTCCATAATGGCCAGCAAAAGCTTAGATGCATTGTTCTAGAGACACAGATTGAGTTAATGCACATCCAAAGTCTATTTCATGGATTAACGATCCTCTGCATTTGTTTTAATTGAGATTACTAGGACCCTTTTTTTAATCAAACAGAATTTAAAACTGCTAATTTCCTTTGTCTTGTTAACATTTTAAAACAGAACATTTTATTTCTTGTCAACACAAAATAAAACTAATGAGTTATGAAAGCTATGTTACAAGAGAATGGTGAAAAGGTAGTTCAAATGCAAAATTGACTTACTATATACTGCACTAAAATATAATCGTATTTTCCCTCACTTTTTTTCTGAATAGAGATTTCATAATGATGTTTTAATAGAAAAATAAGGTGAACAGGTATAAGTAACATATTTTACAGAAATGGTATACAATGTAAAGAATTTGGCACAATTGTTAAAATGAAATATTAATATATAGTAGCAAATCAAAATCTAAAATAAATTTGAGCAATAATTAGAATTAATCTATCAAATTACTAATTCATGTGTCAGAAATATAAACATATTGATAATGGCTTCCTAGTCTCACTGTATGGCAGGTGATATGCAACTTGTTTACCCTTGGGTTGTGAAAGAATATCTTCTACTTTTGCTTAGCAGAGAATGAAAATAGCTTATGTTGTCTTTGATGTGTTATAATTTGTTTTATAAATATATTAACTGAAACATTTTACCTACAGATATCAAAAATATTTCTGATACAATTTATAATCCAAAATACTCAGAGTTACAGAAAATCTTTGCCAAGGAAGCACAATATCCTAAACATTTTGAAAGATGTTACTTTATACTATGTTTTTAACAGTGCTGCCACAGAATTTTGGCAAATTGCAAGATGAAATTAAATATCCAGGAGTTATTTCTACAGTATTCTCATAATACTCATTTAGATAAAAATCTTAACCTCCATACACAATCTTTGATAGAAGTACAAAAGAACTGGAGTTAACATGGCTTTAAGACACTTCTAAGTGACTCAAAGTTAACATATCATAGGATGAAAATTAAACTGAATTGTGTTTAGTCTAAATAAATAATCACCATGCAAATTTTCTTAAGGTTGTGCAAATTAATTCTCTTGAGTAGTTTTAACACCAAATTCTATCCAACTATTTTTTCCTCAGAAGTACATCTTAAGTGACAGATAATAGTGACAATGATGAAGATAATGATTGACACTAATGTCACTTACTCATTATGAAAAGACTTTAGTATTTGGGGGGAAAGGGAGTATTAATCTTTTTCTGCTCCATTTTAATTTCATGCAGGCTTTTCATTCAAATTTTGCAGATTTTCATTAAAATTCACTTCCACTATCTAGTATCCCACATAAACAACATACTTAAAAGTAAGGTTCTAGGATTAGTGGAGAGTTTAAATCCTAGGAGTAATCTGAACAGACCTCCATGGAATTCAAAGCTAAAACCTTGGCAACACTGACAGTGCTATCTAATAAACCATCTTCAGCAGGCCCAATACATGATAGCTTAAAAATACATTCAATTTCAGAATGCTATTGGCAATGTGGTATTTTTTTCTAACCAATCTTCTTTTCTATATTATGTCAGAAGAATAGAAATCTTATAAACAACCTAATGAAATATGAATCTATTTGATAGTATAAGAGTCTATATATACCACAAAATCAAATGGAAATGTCAGTATGGGAGTTTCTTCTTAAAGAAACCACATTCTTTTAAAAAACAAAACAAAACAGAAATCTTTACCTATTTACAAAGAAGCACTTCATATTCACAGCTCAGTGTTGCAAATGAAAATAAAAAGTAAAGGACAACAAATATGAAAAAGTAATTGAATCTCATACTAAATGAGTATATAAAGTTAACTTACTGAAAATTAGGGATGATTTAATAAAAAGAATGTAAACCTTGAAGGGTAAAATTCTGTTCTCATATTTGGGTAGTTGTAAATTTTCCACAAAGTCCACATATTGATTTATAAAAATTTGGATAACTTAGACTCTTGAATTAGAGAGCAACTATTTATACTTTCGATAGAGTTTTAGGGTAAAATACAATTTGTACCAGTTTTCCCTTAAAAGAAATTAGGAATGATTAAGCAATTAAATTAAAAAATGAATGATATAAAATAAAACCTTAATATTTTTTAATATGTTATCTTTTTAATGTTAAAGAGAATTTATTATTTAATAGAAGTTCCTTAAATTTGCTAATATATATTATTCTGTCTTACAAACATTGTTATTATATTGGCCAACATGTACAAAGCCTCAAAGATTCTCTAGAAAAGTGCACACACCTCATTCACTAAGAAAAAAACCCATACTTTAAATATTTCAATTCAAATCTATATTTGTATTTTGACTTATCAAACTGTCATATTTTTAAAGCATAGTAATTGTACATACTAAAATCAATAAACATTGAAATACTTTTTTAAAAAAGCATTTTCATTTGAATAGTTGAAAATATCTTTGCGCTGTTAAGTGATGCCCTCTCACTTAATTTTTTTACACAGGCTTTGGTTTGTAAATAATCTGTATGGTTACACTTTATTTTAAATGGATGAATCGTTCAATATTTCTCTCCATTAAGTTTAGTTAATTAAAAGTGAAATTTAAAGGTACAGTCTTTAGACTAATGAAGGATTTCAAAAGCCAAAGATCAAGACCTCTCTATATTGTTTCTTAATTATGGTTAAAGCTGAATTTAAGATAAAACAACAAAAAATTTTCTAATAACTTGAATTTAAACTGACTATCTTGTAGGCCTAGGCTGGTTTCACTAACTGAAGCATGATAGTAATGAATCAAAGGGCACAAATACAATCAATGTAAGGATCACCTTTTCTAATCTATGAATAGAAAGAGCAGAAACTTATACATATTACAACTGAAAACATGAAAAAATACAAACTCATCTCTTCCATTAAAAAAGCATTTAAGCTGGGTGTGGTGGCATGCACCTGTATCTCAGCCTATCAGGAGGCAGATACTGGAGGATCACTTGAGCCCAGGAGTTCAAGACCAGCCTAGGCAATATCGTGAGAAAAATAAAGAAGTATATGCTTACTAAGAGCCTTTAGCATAATCTTCAGGTAAACATATGTACTTTCCATTGTAATACCTAAACCTAAATTTAGAAACAGAATTAGAAAAATATCATTCCTATTCTTCGTAGCTATAAATTTGCCCATACAAAGTTAAATTTAATTATACGTTCTTTATAATCTTGGATAAACCTGAGCTCACAGAGAAATTATAATTTAAGCAAGGATTATTTTTGCCTGTTTAACTCTAAACACAATAATATGGTCTTTACTAGCTTATCTCAATTGAATATCATGCTTTAGCATTTGGGCTTTATATAATTTATTGTGTATATCCATTTGTCTACTTCTATTTTAACAAAAGGTTCAAAAAGAATTATTTTTAATGCTACTGTGCTCCTGAACTCTCATAAATGGAACTGCTGGGAACTGTGTACAAGGCTTAAATTAAAAGAATCTCTTAAAGAGAGTATGACTATCACTGAAAGTATTTTGGGGAAAAAAATTTTAATGTAAAAGAGAACAACTTTTAGAAAGAAGAGAACCATAAAACTAAAATTCAGCACTCATTTGACTTTGTCAAATTCCTTGTGACTTTCTGGGTGGAATTCTGTAGTCAATGTATATTAAAAATATATCAGCACCTTTTGCTTCTCCCTATAATGAAAAATATAAAATAAAAACAGAAGGGAAGTCATGAAACACAGTGGCTGCTTAGAGAACTTCCAGGAAAGGACCTTGCCATGGAATATTACCTCAGAGCTAATTTCACATTGAATTCAGAGTTTAGTAAGCATTGTACTTTCACTGTCCCTTTCTGTCAATTGATTAGTTGAAAGTATGATAATAGTTTGCTTTTGACAAGAGCTGCTTAAAGATTATACTGTAGAGACTAGCTTTTCTGGCCTCAATAGCGGATTTGCTCTACCTTTAGCTGGAGCACCAGGTCCATTCGGTATTTACCAAGAGGGTTAATGTCATTCAGAATCAAAGCAATGATGATATCAATCCCATTAGACTCATGTGTAGCGATACAGGTCTAGAAAACAAAATATTTGTAAAATAGCATTTTAGTCCCACAGAACGTACTAGAACTAATAAGATATGAAACAACATAATCACCTGAATTTTTGACCTTTAAAAGATAGATAAGATTTAACTTTGAGCATTTGACTTATTCTTTTGTGTAGGGTCTGACAATTAAGTGATTAGTATTGATCAAATGGCTTTGTATGCAGAACACTGAGAGAGACACTCTGTGCAGCACATATCTTTTTAAATGAATTGTGTTTATAGAATTTTGGAGACTACTGGTTAAGTTAAATATTCTTTCATTCAGTAAATTTTAACATACCTATCAACAGAGGAGTTTCTTAAGGTCAGAATTTTAAGATCTGAATTACCCTGAATAAAGAATTTTCCTATTTATGAAAGACATGTATCCACCATACCTGAGATTTGTAGGCAAATTTTGTAATACCAATGACGCATTTTAATTTAGTTGATACTTAATGCTAAATTGATGACAAGAGATGCTGCTGTATATGCCAGGTGGAAGTAAAGACAAGTAATATGAGACTCTCCTGATGTTTGGGGACATGCTGTCAATAATGATGGCTGAAGGAAAAATTTACCAGGTTTCTTAAACTTACATGAGTTATCGTGATTGGGGAAAATTTATAAAACATCCTGTGAGATAAATACTCACATTTTGAAGGTTAAGATAGACTGTGCTGGGTTCTGAAATTAATTCTACAGAACTTAAATCAGGAACTTGTGAGCTTGATATGTAGCACCTTTTAATATTTAGATCCAGAAATGTTTATGTCAAGGGGTATGAAAAACTGAAATTCTGGTGAGTTAAGTGAGAAAGAACAAAACCAAGACAACTTCAAAACAACTGCTTTTTCAGCATAGGTCTCATTTCTCCTTTCATACAATGGAGTTTTTACTCCACTGACACAAAGGAAAGGTGTTTTCTATCCATCTCCTACCTTTCCTGAGGGTCTTCTGCTCATTAAAATATTTGCCAAACTTAAAGAAAATCTTTTCGCAGATCATCTCTAGAATTTGCCAGCAATCTTTCCTCCCACACATTTTCAGAGCAATGGGGAAGTATGTGTGAGGTTCGTGTTATTTCAAAATTAGCTTTTACTTTTAGAACTTATTTGGTTTTATTAAATTACTTTTAAAGCTCAATTCCATTTTCTTATGAGGCCAAAATTGGGGAACATTCTTACAAGCTTTCCCGGAGACAGTAGAAGAGATAAATTGCATAATTATTTTCTATTATAGATATACAAGTTTTTATCAACAACAAAACCAAATCTCTAAATTTGTATGTTTTTCCTTAACTTTAAATCAACATTTAGGTTTTCTTGTATCATTGCTCTGGGAAACTGAAATATAATCCAGAAAAATACAGGGAAAAATCCACAAACTCTTTCAGTATTTCATATGTACAGTACAGAAAGGGAAAAAACCTCCATAACAAATTATGCCAAAATCTTCCTGTTTTTATTTTACACATCTATGCATATACATGTGTATATGTGTTTATAAATATATGTGTACATGCATAGACACTGTGTGTATGTGTGTGTATATCTCAAGTAAATTGCAATAAAAAAGCAAACTTCTTTTCACATTTTTTCTATGTCAATCATTGATATTTGCTCTCAATGGCTTCTTTAATGTTTATATCCAGAAATGTTTATGACTTGAAAACTCTGTCTTCTGGCCTGATTCGTGCTTACAATGGTAGCTCCATGATGCCTGAATGGAAGTGAAATAGTCAACTGACAAACTTTCAGGTGGCATCCCTTCCCTTGATTGACCCGTGTCCTGCCTTCTGCACCCACAATATATCCTTGATATACAACAAAATGAAATCGGAGGCAAACCTTCTGGAAAAGATACTTGAAACTGTGCCCTCCAAAATGTAATACAGTCGAAAGAGCACCGGATTTAGACTCAGAATCAAAAGTCCTTAGTTGTAAGACTGGCTCTATGACTTACTGCTTCTGTTACTCTGAGACTCTGGAAAGTCACTTAATCTTGAGTTAGAACCTATTCATCAGCAAAAGGGGAACAATAATACCTATTTCACAAGTTTATTGTGGGTATAAAAGAAATGACATATACTACTCCTTGCAGGGGCGCTGAAGGAGCTAAAGAAAGTTTATTCCACAAATCCTGGAAAGGTTCACTAAAGATGAAAACTGAGCAATGGCCAAGACATATATTTCACTTTTTTCAGTAAGTCGATTTTTATCTTGAACGTTTTTATGGGAATTGTTTTTACAATAAAATTATACACAAATACAGCATAGTATTTCCTTCTCTATAATTCATTCTTTGTACGTTTTATTAGAAAAGTAAAAATGTCTGGCAAAGCAAGAAGAAAGACATTTTAAGTGCACACAAAGATTGGCTCCCTCCCCAACTTAATCCCTTTACTAATTAGTCATGAATATTTCTGGTTACCTGATTTTCATGGCAGGGACCCTGGCAATACTCAGTCAAGCTCTCCAGGGTCTGGTTGACCAGTGCTACATTCTTCTCATTGATGTAGAGCCCCAACAGGCCCAGGCCACCGGTTGTGCTTCCACAAATGCAGTCCAGAAACTGAAGGGTCTCACAGACAAGGTTGTAATTTGTTTTGTTGTTTTGATTCCTTAAGAAATTCTGAAAACGAAAGAAAATAAAACTGAAGGATTACAAAAATTCACTGTGCTGAATGTTTGCTGCTCTCCCCATATGTGTGCTTTTCTAACTTTTCTTTATAAGAAAAGTGTTCACATTTATTAAAGTTGTCTTCCATTTAAGGAGGGAGAAAGGCCCTTGGATTTTTCCTCAAGCATCTATATATATCAAGATGGTTCATAATAAACATTTCTCAGTATCATTATCATAAAACTATATTGAGAGGGTGAAAGTAACAGGAAGTAGGAAAAAGAGAAAAAAAAACTAGGTAGAAAGAAGTTCATTAGGGAGAGAAGTCTATTTTCAATTATAAATAATCTCATATGAACAGTACAACTTCATTGTTCACTGATTATAAATGATATAACAATTACAAAGGGCTATTTGGAGGTATCTATCAAAATTTTCAGTTAACATATAGTTCCGCTCTTAAAAAGTTTTTCTAGGTATATGTACACAAATACACCAAGAGGTTTCCTGCATACTGCTTGTTATGCAAACACCAGAAACCATATTATACCTATGATAATGTGACTGGTTTAATAAATAATAGCACGTTGAAACATGAGAATAATGTAAAACTATAAAAATTAGGTACTTCGATATGTGTCAATAAACACAACCTAGCAATAAGTAATTGACTAATAAGATATATTACTAAATGAAAAATATAAGTTGAGGAATACCATAGAATATGATTTTTTTAAAAATGTTTACCTGTACAGATCAATATGCTTATGCATGCATAAATATTTCTAGAAGAAAAAACCTGGGCCCTGACAATATTCAGTCAAGTTCTTCAGATTAATCACTTGTTAACAGTGTTTTTCTCTGGTAAAAGGGTAAGCAGGAAAGAAACTTTTTTATTTTAATTTAGTACTTATTTCTATTAATTTATTATTTAATGTGTTTATGTGAATTTATACCTACCATTTATTATTCTTAAGATAATTTTAAAAGTAGTATTTTCTACATTGATCCCACACTCCTATCAGTAAACTGTTCAATCAGATGCTATCTAATGTGTTATATACCCTATACATCTATTTCCTACACTGACAGACGAGATGGGTTAGGATATGTCCACGGGCACTGATCCAGTATTGTCCCTCCGGAAGCAATGCCTCTGGCCTCTGCCTGCCTGTGTACAAACCATGCAAAAAAGGGGCCAAAATTTAAAATTCATAAGCACTCCTAAGTTCATCTATCTAATAAAGGAAAATGCAGGAAGGAAGATATAAGACACTGACCACATTCATTTTTGAAGGTATCCACCTTCACTCTGGTACAAAAAAAAAATCCTCTTCTATGTTAATTCTGTTTCCAGTGAAGACATACACATATACTCAGTATGCTGACTCAAGAAATATGAATTGGCTTGAAAATCACGAAAGCCCTTTAAGAGTATAAAACCATGAAAGTTATAGATGAGACAAATATGATCTCTCTCAACAATATAACCTTACGAGAGAACACTAGGAAGAGATGATGCCCACTCAGGCTAAAAATACTTGAGGCTAAAAATATTGATGAAACAAAGGATGATGCTATATGAACCTGATTTTTTTTCCTGCATAAAGGGGTTTTCTTACTTTTCTTCACTGATACCAAAGTTTCTTCCCATTTCAGATGAGCACTATTGCTTTTATTGATCATCTTTCCAAAACTCTCTCCAAAACTACCTGTTGGCTTTATTCGAATTTAATTACTTATAACCATAGGTCGTATTCTCATCTTTCACACAAAACAGAACAAATACCTGCAATTCCCGGTTGTGATTCTCACACAGTAACTGAAGAAATCTCAGTATTGGCTGCATGATGGCAATTGCAGGACTCATTGTTACTTCCTCCGCAGATTTTTCCTCAGTATTTCCTGCTTCTGGTCCTGTGCACATAATGTCTATTTCTGGATCCATTTCTCTTCTGTATACACAATATGCTTTGGATGTTGCCGAAGAAGCCTCTGTTAATTGCCCTTTCATTCCCTCTTTTAAATGTAGTGTTGAATCTCTTACTGTAAACAAGGCAGTACTTTTATATTTCTGAACCAATTTGCTTTTACTAATTTTTTTTTAAAAGACAACTAGCTACCCAAATTCTCTAACAATTGAATTAAAAATAATCTGGCAAAGGCGCAACAATTTCCAAAAAGGATTTCAGACGGCACTTAAAAGTTAAATCTGCAATGAGTCATAAAAAAGATCTTAATGCTTAGCAAATTTTAAAAGGACTCATGTCTTTCTGAGATATATATATATATCCATATATATATATCAGAAATCTGATACACACACACACATGCACACTCATATATATATTTCATATTGAAGAAGGTAGGAAAATGTGACAAACTTCAAAATATTAATGTCTTTATGATTTGTATTTAATACATTGATGATTTTGTCATTCTGAATACCAAGAATCTTTCCTTGGAGTTTGGTGTGGTAATTTCTGTTTTTAAAGTTTTATTTTCATCATCACTTAAAAGATTTAGGGCAGTTATTCTTTACCATGCATGCCACAATAAAATCAAACATTTTTCATGTCACTGGTTGCTTTGCACTGATTATGTCTCATTTAAGTTTAGTCCTGCAGAGCCATTTTAGGGTCAGCCCATGACTAAAATTCCTTATGGATGATCAGAGCCACAATGGGGATAATTAAACCAAGAGAAGACAGACGACAAATGTGAGATTTAAATGCTATTCCCCTCTTTTCTCTCACTCTGTTCTCCCAAATACTCAAATGCTTCTTTACCTCTCATTCGTGGACCAGATGTCATCAATTCATTGTCATCGTCCCTTTTTTTGCTACCTAAATCTATGGTATTAACTGTCACTGTTGATCTTATTTCTTTCTGAGCAGCCTTCATTCGATCATAGAGAACTTTAAAGAATTTTTCTGACTTTTTTTGTTCATGCAACTGCTGGTAGAAGGAGTACTGCAAGAAAACATATTTTAAGACATCAATACCCAAGGGGAGACAAATAGTGCTTTTATGCTTGAAATAAACATAAGCACACACTTAATGTACTACCCATTATTATTTCATAAATTGACAGCCTTTGCCAGTTTCTTATACTATTTAATGTGTACTAATAATAGCTGGTATTTACTTAACACTTTCCACTAAACTCCAACATATTTTCATATGCTGTTTAATTTATCCTTACTAGTTATATATGTAAAAAACTTAACAGGGACATTGTAGGAAGTTGTATGGAAAGAATTCTTTGATTTATATACTATTATAAAGTCATGCATTGATTCAACATGTATATACTGAGTGCCTACTATGTGCCAAGCTCTCTGTTCACAGGGATAGGACAAAAATGGAAACCAGCCACAATCCTTGCTCTCATGAGTTTGTAATCTAAAGTGGAAACTCTTCAATACGGTGATCATCCTGTATAAACATGAGTTTATGGAAAGTTACAAAGGGCTATTTTTCTCTTTATCTAAATTACAGCACATTTAATTTGGAAAGTGTTACCATGGTAGCCTCACTCATGGGATCCCACTGATAAACAGGTACCAACTTCTTTTGGTGCTCATTAGCTACGTTGCTTTGCATGGGGTCTCAGACAAATCCATCTTAAAATAAATACAGTCAATAATGATGTAGAAATGGTTCAGAACCAAAAGTAACATAAATGTATCTTTGTAGGATGTGGAAATACTCAACCTTGGGAAGATTTACCCTAATCATTGTCTGCTCAATGCCTTATGGAAGTATCTAGGAGAAGCAGTAGGAGGTAGGAAAGATAACATATTCCAGAGAAGATAGGATTTGAAGTGGGTAGGGAAATTATAAGTTATTACTACTGAGATTATGATATAGACACAAGGCAAACAAGAGAAATAGCATTTGTAAATTAATAAAGATAATAGCCCTACCTGTAGTGATTAAAAGAGAGTTATATAAAGTTGAGGAGAGATAGAATGAAGAAAACATAAGAAAAAATAATTTCCAGATCAAGCAGAACTGGCCTTACTCCAAGATAAGAACATTTAAATAGCCAATCTTGGTGAGTCTGCCTCCAGAATATGCTTTCCTTTAGGAATTCCTGGAACCATGACCCACAGGTCTTGGGATCTGTTAAGTGAGACCCTAATGACATCAGGTCTTGAAATGGTTGCCTATTCTGCAATTTTCTCTATGGGCGATGTATATACACAGTGTGTCTTATGAAGTCTTAGATGTCTGCTGCACAGCTACAAGAGTAAGCTCCTACACAAAGGGTGAGCAACTCTCAAGAAAGAAGGCCAAAAGTCATGGTAACCATAGCAACCACAGTAAAGCAGTCAAGCTGGTTTTGTTAATTCAAACAATAAATGTAGCATCCATAGACCTCTACAATCCCATGAATTAAGCAGATGCTAAAGCCCTAATATTTTCAATATAATGAGGTTAGAAGGTGGAAGGAGTTTCCAATATATTAATGAGGAGTTATGGGAACTCTGTGGCTCTATTAAAACAATTAATTTATGTAGTTATTCCATATATATCACTTCATAGACTTTCAATTCAACAGTGTGATGAATAGAGTGCCCTTAGTTCCATTTTATAGATTCATAAAATGAGGTTTAATAAAGATAAGTGACTTGCCCAATATTATACAACTAGTAAGGTTAGAGCTAGGAGTTAAAACTAGATAACTCTAAATCACTAGGTATATAAAACAACCTCTTATGATCAAAACGCTAGATTATTTACATAGATAACACCTTTTAAGAACCAGGAATCTACAATGCTGAACAACATGATTTTTAAAAGGAAAAGTAGGTTTCATATATGTTTATATAATCTCAACAAGTAGCATAAGGATTCCTCTCACCAAAGAGATGGTTTTGCTTAGGAAACTACTTCCATTAGCTTCACAGAGTGTAAGGGGAAAGAAACTCTAAGGGTTCTGGAACTAAAGGGCATGGATAAACAGATATGTGTGACGGGGAAGTGGAAGAGGCAGAAAAGGGAAGGGAAGTGAGAATGGAGGAAGACAAGAGCACGAGGCAGGGTGAATCCTCAAGTGAAATGTCCTAGGGGTGAGGATGGAGATGTTGATTTCTAGAAAAGAGATGCTTGTTGCATCTAAGAGCACAGAATCTGAAGCCAGGTCACATAGGTTTGAAACCCGGCTCTCTCTCTAACTAGCGACGCAAGGTTGGATTTATCACAGTTTCTTCTTCAGTAAGATTGGATAACATATAGGTTACCTCACAGGCCATTTGAATATTAGCCAAGTTAATACATGCAAATCACAAAGAATAGTGCCTCGTATTTAGTAGGTATTATTTTTTCTTATTGCTATTAATAGGTTCAATTTAAGATTGTAATTTAAGTACCTCTTGTCTCCGCCCCCTCAGTTGATCTTTAATAAGCTATAGAACATATATACATCGGATTAATGTAATTAGAAAGGAAGAAATTAAGGAAGGGGCCGCAATTCATATCTCAGTATGACAGAAGCAGGGGAGCCAAAAATCTATGCACCGAGAAAGCAAGACTTTCGTGGCTAAGGAGACAGTAAGAATGTGAAACCCCCAGAGAACCGGCAAGTGTCTTGGGGTGGAGTGTACTTTAGACTGCTATAGGGGAAGGAATAAGATTAGAGCTATGAACATTTGTGTGCATGTGTCCTTATAGTAGAATGATTTATAATCCTTTGGATATATACCCAGTAATGGATTGCTGGGTCAAATGGAACTTCTATGTCTAGGTCCTTGAGGAATCGCTACGCTGTCTTCCACAATGGTTGAACTAATTTACACTCCCGCCAACAGTGTAAAAGTGTTCCTATTTCTCCACATCCTCTCTAGGACACAGATAGGGCAGCATCACACACTGGGATCTATAGGGGGGAAATAGAGGAGGGACAGCGGGGGGTGGGGAGTTGGGGAGAGATAGCATGGGGAGAAATGCTAGATATAGGTGATGCGGAGGAAGGCAGCACATCACACTGCCATGTGTGTACCTATGCAACAATCTTGCATGTTCTACACATGTACCCCCAAACCTAAAATGCAATAAAAAAGAAAAAGATTAGAGCTAATCTCAACTAGATCCCTGAGAGCCAGGGGCACATAGCTGACATCTGGGTTATACAACGTGAGTCATCTCAATAGAGGAAGGTTGGTTCCTACTGTCATAATCAATCTTAGAGAAGTTTTCATATACAAAAGTCATTTAATGCTGTTTCATCAACAAATATTTGTTGAATGGCTATAAAGCACTGTAGACATGAAGAATAGGATATGACCCCTACATTAAGGAAGTTGAAATTCAATTGGAGAAGCAGGGTGCAATACAAATTACAAAAAAACAAAGAAGCACATGTAAAATGCCAAGTGGGGATTAAAGAAACAAGTGCATGGGAGCTGAGATAAGGGAATGGACACCAAATGCCCCAGACAGCTGGGGAAGACTTTGTGAAGAAGAAATAATTTGATTAGGACCATTCATTTGTAGATCCATTCAATCCTACATATTGATTGAACCCCAATCAATGGGCAAGACACAAGGGGTACAAAGATAAATAAATGTGGTTTCAACCTTTAAGGATTTATAATTTACTAGACAGAGCCTGATGCACAATGAAGAGGCACAATAAAGTGGCAGAAATGGGTGGGCATCGTGGCTCATGTCTGTAAATCCAAGTACTTTGGGAGGCTAAGGCAGGTGGATCACCTGAGGTCAGGAGTTGGAAACCAGCCTGGCTAACAGGATGAAACCCCATCTCTATTAAAAATCCCCAAAATTAGCCAGGTGTGGTGGTGGGTGCCTGTAATCCCAGCTACTTAGGAGGCTGAGGCAAAAGAATCACTTGAACCCAGGAGGCAGAGTTTGCAGTGAACTGAGATCGCGCCATGGCACTCCAGCCTGGGCAACAAGAGTGAAACTCTGTTAAAAAAAATAAAAATAAAAGGCAGAAATGTCACTGAAGATGTCCACAGGTTATAACAGGGGCACATAGTAAGCAGTAATCAATTCTACCCAATGAGATTTGGAACCTAAAATTGTTTCTAGGAGAAGTGCATTGAGTTGAATCGTCAAAAAGGGAAAGCAGCATGAGAAATAACACAACACATTTGAGTCATGACAAAGAGCTAAGTGTAGCTGATGCACAAGAGAAAGGATGGAGGAGGCAAGATGTGGAAGAAGAAGGGAAAGTTGGAAAATTTGAAGAGATTAAATCATGAAGAATCTTATGGACTATAGCAGGGAGTTTGTCTTTATAGGGCAGGTGACAGATTTTAAGCAGAGGAATAGCATGTTTTTGGAAAGGTGTCTTTGAAGGCAACATGGGAGAATGATTAGGAGAAGGGCAAAACTGGAAGCAGGGACACTTCTTGGAAAACTACTTGCCACTGTCCAGGAAAAGATAAGAAGGATCTGTATGAGAGCTGGCAAAGCAGGGATTGAAATATAGAGTATGGATATAAGGGATATTAAGGGGGCAAAATCGCGGAAGTTGGTCATCAGTGGGATGTTCAGGAATAGGTTAGGTAAGGGTGGATAAGTTAAGGTCAAGGTTGACTATAATTTTCTGTCAGATAACTGGGCATATGGAGTGCCAGTCACTGAGAGAGGCAATGGCAAAAGGAGCAGTGGGTGAATGCAGAACAACAATGGATTCTATGTAAGACATGTTGAGTTTAAGCCACTTGTACACATCCCACTAAATGTTCTAGAAGACAGTTGGATACAGAGTCTAGAATGTCAGTGAGTTTAGAAGCATCCAAACACAGTGAACTGTTAAAGGTGTGGAAATGAATGAGGTCAGGCTGGGGAACAAACAGCGTGAGATGAAAGAGTCCAAAGAAACTTGGGAGATGTCAGTATTCAAGAGTTAAGCAGAGGAAGAAGAATCTTTGCAGAAGACTAAGAAGAAATGGTAGGAGGTGGGAAGACAAGCTGGAGAGGGTGGTGTCCCAAGACCTAGGCAGAAAAGGTTTTGAGAAGAAAAGAAAAAGTCACTAGTGGCAAATGCCACAGAAAATCATGTAAAGAAGGATTGAAAAATATTTCGGTTGTGAAGAGATCTAGGGGAACAACTTGCCAGGAATTTATAAGTAGAACATGCAGTTTCTGATGGGAGCTGGCTTATTCCCCAGCAATATGAGGATACAAGTAAGCAAAAGATGAAAGATGATCTCATCTGGTGACCCTTAGTGGCTTAGGAACAGAAATCTAGAAAATGCTGTAATCCTAAGGATTTTTTCCAGAGATGCAACCCCAACCACCAAAAAGAAGAAAAAAAATCCTTCACTTCTATCCACTGAACAAGCCTCTATCTAATGTTATGTGGTTGCCTAGACTTTCTCTATAAAGTCCCAGTTGACAGAACTTCCTGGTTTAAGTCTGAATAGTATTCTATTATGTTTACATACCACATTTTTAAAACCACTCATCCATTGATAAGTGAAATAAGCCAGGCACAGAGACAAATGCCACATATCACTTAAATGTGGAATCTAAAAATGTTGAAGTCATAGAAGTAGACAGTAGAACATTGGTCAAAGAGTTCAGTTTCAGCTAAACAGAATGAGTAAGTTCTGGCATTCTGCTGCACAGCAAGGTGATGATACTTAATAATAATAATATGTTATATATTTCAAAGCAGCTGAAAGAATTTTAAATGTTCTCACTACAAGCAAATGATAAATATTTCAGGTGATGAATATGGTAGTTATCTTGACTTGATCATTATGCAATGTATAAATACATCAAAACATCAATTGTACCCCCTAAATAAACACAAAGATTATTTGTCAATTAAAAATTAAATTAAATTTTTAAAAAGTCCCAACTGAACACCTGGTCAGAAAAGATAATTTCTAAGAAAATCTACTCAACTTCCTCCATCACCTCCTTCTTCAACTTCCCTCAGAGGAAATCTGTGCTGCAGCTACAGCATCATGAGAATTTTAAACACTTTCTTTTCTCAAAGCGGTATTACTGATTTAGGGTTGTTTTTGTCACCCCATGCCACTTGCTGCTCGTGAGGCCTTTATTCCTAAAGCCACTGTGACTGGATGTGTTGTACGGTAATATTCAAGTTGTTCAATGGATTTGATGGTTAAATGAAGCACAATATCCCACTTTCAAATTAGACATGGCTTCTGCTGGTCATGAGTCAAGAAAGTGGCTTTTGGAATTTCTAACTATACACTTAGTTGTAAGTAGATAGTTTTCTTTACTGACCAAGGCAAACCTAGAAAGAGCAGGCTCTCTAGCAGCAAAACAGACAGCTCTATAGGAGAAATAAATTCCTGTGTTCTAATCCTCGGTAGGGTGGTCATATTAACAACTTATTGTATATTTTCAAATAGCTAGAAAAGTGAATTTTGAGTGTTCCCAACACAAAGAAATGATAAACATTTGAGGTGAAGGATGTGTTTCAGAGTAATGTTCTGCTTGATTGAATAAATTGTGAAGCTCTATAGTTTCTACAGCAAATTGAATACATTTATGAGGAAAGTGTGATACCTGGATTTTTTTTTTTTTAGATAGTAATAAGAGCTAAAAGAAACACATTACTGTTACTTGCTTTCTGTGACAAGTAAACAAGAAACACCAATAATAAATTGTAATGCCCATGATTGTTGAACAAGTACCTGTGTTTGTGTGTTCCCTCCTTCAAGCAAGGCAATGCCGAGGAAAATGCCTTCTGAAAAAATTCTGTCATTTTTGGTGTTCACTATAACATCGATGACAAGTTCCGACGCACCTTCTTTATCCAGCAGACACTGAATGTCCGACATTGATATCCCCATCTTATCTGAATCTTGTCCAGAGAAGCTTCCTGTGATTAGGAAAAATAAATAAATAAACTTTAATTGTAGAGATCATTAGCAAGCAAAGTTTTAAAATTCTTAAACCATAAAAATCTTAATCTTGAGATTTTTCCCTACAAAGTTAAATATAATTGAAGCTTGAGGCTGGGCATGGTGGCTCACACCTATAATCCCAGCACTTTGGGAAACCAAGGCGGGTGTGGATCACTTGAGGTCAGGAGTTTGAGATCAGACTGGCCAACAGGGTGAAACTCCAATTCTTCTAAAAATACAAAAATCAGCCAGGCGTGGTGGTGCATGACTGTAATCCCAGCTACTTGGGAGACTGAGGCAGGAGAATTGCTTGAACCTGGGAGGCAGAAGTTGCAGTGAGTCAAGATTGTACCACTGCACTCCAGCCTGGGTGACAGAGTGAGACTCTGTCTCAAAAAA